>NW_022881275.1:0-35747 GCF_004382145.1 Drosophila mauritiana | reverse complement strand
GTCGAGCGCTTGTTGTAGTGAGCTAGACGAGACGCTTCGGCAGCAATTCGCTCGAAAATATCATTTACAAAGCTGTTCATTATGCTCATCGCCTTCGACGAAATTCCGGTGTTCGCTGCGTTCGACGAGCATTCGTGTTCCGTGTGTAAAGTGAACTAAGTGAAATAAACGCAAAGCAAAATGTCTGGACGTGGAAAAGGTGGCAAAGTGAAGGGAAAGGCAAAGTCCCGCTCGAACCGTGCCGGTCTTCAATTCCCTGTGGGCCGTATTCACCGTCTGCTCCGAAAGGGCAACTACGCCGAGCGTGTTGGTGCAGGCGCTCCAGTTTACCTAGCTGCCGTAATGGAATATCTGGCCGCTGAGGTTCTCGAGTTGGCTGGCAATGCTGCTCGTGACAACAAGAAGACTAGAATTATTCCGCGTCATCTGCAACTGGCCATCCGAAACGACGAGGAGTTAAACAAGCTGCTCTCCGGCGTCACAATTGCACAAGGTGGCGTGTTGCCTAATATACAGGCTGTTCTGTTGCCCAAGAAGACCGAGAAGAAGGCCTAAACGTTTCAAAGGCTAAGCTAAAAACCTACTTGTACATAAAATCGTCAAACCGTCCTTTTCAGGACGACCAAATTATTACCAAAGAATTGAAAAAATTTTACACTTGGGAATTTTTTGTAGATAGTAAATCATAAAAAAACTACTTAAAGATTGACATGTAGTACAGTTTTTCTTCTATATGCGTATAAACTACAATTTGCTCTTTAAATACTCCCACACCCACCATTCAGTCGGTTCAAGGCCATGTTAGAAATACACATTCCGTCTGAAAGAGTACGAACTACCGACATTTATTTTTAGTTACGACCTACATATTTTCTAAGTCCCAACCAATTAAATTAAATACTTTTTGAAAATCTTCCTCCTTTTAAAAACTAAATAGTGGTCCTGAAAAGGACCGATTGCTTAATAGGGGTACAGAATTTACAGTTTTTTTAACCGCCAAATCCGTAGAGGGTGCGGCCTTGCCTCTTCAGAGCGTAGACAACATCCATGGCTGTAACAGTCTTCCTCTTGGCGTGTTCGGTGTAGGTGACGGCATCACGAATTACGTTCTCCAAGAAACCTTCAGAACGCCACGCGTTTCCTCGTATATGAGTCCAGATATGCGCTTCACACCGCCTCGACGAGCCAAACGGCGGATAGCAGGCTTCGTGATACCTTGGATGTTATCACGCAGCACTTTGCGATGACGCTTGGCGCCACCCTTTCCCAAGCCTTTGCCTCCTTTACCACGACCAGTCATTTTTCACTGTTTTATACTATTATACACACACAGCACGAAAGTCACTAAAGAACTAAATTCAACGTTTCGGCGTGCCCCTATTTATAGGTAAAACGACAAAAACCCGAGAGAGTACGAACGATATGTTCGTTCGTTCTTCGGTCGTCAAATGAAATGGCCTCTGTTTTCTCTCTCTCTTTCACCATCCACGATGCTATATAAAAGGTAGGCAAATGCTCTGATCGTTTATGTGTTTTTAAACGTGAAGTAGTGAACGTGAAATTTTGTGAAACCCAAATGGCTCGTACCAAGCAAACTGCACGCAAATCGAACTGGTGGAAAAGCACCACGCAAACAACTGGCTACAAAGGCCCGCTCGCAAGAGTGCTCCAGCCACTGGAGGTGTGAAGAAGCCCCATCGCTATCGCCCTGGAACAGTGGCCTTGCGTGAAATCCGTCGCTACCAAAAGAGCACCGAGCTTCTAATCCGCAAGCTGCCTTTCCAGCGTCTGGTACGTGAAATCGCTCAGGACTTTAAGACGGACTTGCGATTCCAGAGCTCGGCGGTTATGGCTCTGCAGGAAGCTAGCGAAGCCTACCTAGTTGGTCTCTTCGAAGATACCAACTTGTGTGCCATTCATGCCAAGCGTGTCAACCATTATGCCCAAAGACATCCAGTTAGCGCGACGCCATTCGCGGCGAGCGTGCTTAAGCTGAACAGGCATCAACTTGCAGTGTAGTACTCTATAATCGGTCCTTTTCAGGACCACAAACTAGAATCAATGAGATAAAATTTTCTGTTGCGACTATTTATAAAATAAAAACAAATAAGAACAAAATTTATATTCTATTATTATTATATTAATATCTTCAATCATACGTAAAAATAGTAATTCTGCCAGAGAAAGAATCAAAATAATCTTATTTTTATTATTAAATTAAAGAAGAGGTTATTACAATAATAAATATTTTTATTGTTCTTGATGCTAACGTCCAGTAAAACTAGCAGTAAAAGTGTCGTGGCAAGGGGACGCTGAACTTTAAACACCTAAAAAAAAATCTAAATTCCGCGAAAGACAGTTTGGAAATAATGAAATTACATTGATGAGAGCAATATTTATAAAATAACAGAAAATAATAAAATAAAATGAGCTTTTTATATTTTTTCTATGTGTTAACTTAAGTTGGAAATTATTGAAGAGTCGTACGGGACAATTGACACTGTCCCTTCAAACGTCTGTAAAAAATAAAAGTTATCTAAAATTCAGCATGGAAATTGGTTAATTTGGTTGGGGATTTAATATCTATATCTATCTAACAAAAGGATAATAAAAAAATTGTTGCTTCTTTATTTTTATTTGAATTATTTATTGACTACATCGAGGCTAATGCATATATGGCGAGGAAATCGATTGATTTCCGAACAAATTATTTGAAAATATGCATGAAAGGTCTGATCTAACTAAGCAAACACATTAATAATTCAAGAAAATATTTATTATATTAATATATATATTAAGAAAGTATTTGTATTTTAACGATAGAAAATTATTTCTGAATGCTGCCGTAAAGGAAACTTTTCTGTAGGTTAATGTGAACTTAAATTAACTAATATAGTATCTTAATTAATAATATACGCTTCTTTCAGAAGTCTTTCTAAGGGATGAACGTTGCAATTCAATAAACATTAGGAATTAGTAAAAATATTGCAATATTTCTTATTTAATTGATGTTTTGTTATAAATTGGTCCAGTTAAAAATGTAAATATAAAACTTCAATCAACATTTGAAAGTCTCAAAACCCATATTACATCCTTTAAAAATGCAAAGTGACGAAATAATATTTAAAAGTGTAGAACAATTAAAACCTTATTTTTATTAATGATTTTAAATACTAAAAAATTAAAAAAAGTTTATACTTCAAGCCAACTCGACATAGTAAACGACTGATGTCAGTAGCATTGTTAAAGTGCTCTCCTCCTCGATTCTCATAAGAGCAAAGGAGGTTGGTAGGCAGCGCGCGGGCCGTTTTAACAGAAAAAAAGTGTTCTCAGTGAATAAAATGTCTGATTCTGCAGTTGCAACGTCCGCTTCCCCAGTGGCTGCCACGCCAGCGACAGTTGAGAAGAAAGTGGTCCAAAAAAAGGCATCTGGATCCGCAAAGGCTAAGAAAGCCACTGCGACGCCGTCACATCCGCCAACTCAGCAAATGGTGACGCTTCTATTAAAAATTTAAAGGAACGTGGCGGTTCATCACTTCTTGCAATAAAAAAATATATCACTGCCACCTATAAATGCGACGCCCAAAAGTTAGCGCCATTCATCAAGAAGTACCTAAAATCGGCCGTGGTCAATGGAAAGCTTATCCAAACAAAGGGAAAAGGTGCATCTGGATCTTTCAAACTGTCGGCCTCCGCCAAGAAGGACAAGGATCCGAAGGCAAAGTCGAAGGTTTTGTCTGCAGAGAAAAAAGTTCAAAGCAAGAAGGTAGCCTCTAAGAAGATTGGTGTCTCCTCCAAAAAAACTGCCGCTGGGGCTGCTGACAAAAAGCCCAAAGCTAAGAAGGGTGTGGCTACCAAAAAGACTGCCGAAAATAAGAAAACTGAGAAGGCAAAAGCCAAGGATGCCAAGAAAACTGAAATCGTAAAGTCGAAGAACGCCGCAACAAAGGCGAAAGTGACTGCATCGAAGCCAAAGGCTGTAGTAGCGAAAGCCCCAAAGGCAAAGCCAGCGGTGTCTGCAAGACCCAAAAAGACGGTGAAGAAAGCATCGGTTTCTGCTACTGCCAAGAAGCCGAAAGCGAAGACTACGGCTGCCAAAAAGTAAATTGTGAAAAAGTACAGTATTTGGAACATGTTCGCAATCAAAACTTTAGATTTATCATTTATAGATCTGAAATTTGTTTATACAAGTCCTTTTCAGGCTACAACGTTCTGTTGCAAGAGAAAAAAACTTTAATTTAAATAGTATTTGTGTATTAAAATGTTCTACTATTTATTAGCTGACGTTCGCAGCAACAATAAAACGCTTCATGTCTTGCGTTGCGTTATTGAATTACATTGCATATTGGCCGCATTCAGTTTTCGTTACCTATATTTATTTGAACAGTATCACCCATATTGCGGGTAGATACGTTTTATTGGTAAATTCATTTTCATTGGTGATTGGTATATCGAAAAATGCATTTCTTTGGTATAACCCATTGTGGCCCTGAAAAGGGCCGTTTTGGATTGTTGTCCGCATTCACAGAGCCAATTATTTGGAGCTGGTGTACTTGGTAACAGCCTTGGTTCCCTCACTGACAGCATGCTTGGCCAACTCTCCAGGCAGAAGCAGGCGAACAGCCGTTTGGATTTCCCGACTGGTGATGGTCGAGCGCTTGTTGTAGTGAGCTAGACGAGACGCTTCGGCAGCAATTCGCTCGAAAATATCATTTACAAAGCTGTTCATTATGCTCATCGCCTTCGACGAAATTCCGGTGTTCCGCTGTCTGCGTTCGACGAGCATTCGTGTTCCGTGTGTAAAGTGAACTAAGTGAAATAAACGCAAAGCAAAATGTCTGGACGTGGAAAAGGTGGCAAAGTGAAGGGAAAGGCAAAGTCCCGCTCGAACCGTGCCGGTCTTCAATTCCCTGTGGGCCGTATTCACCGTCTGCTCCGAAAGGGCAACTACGCCGAGCGTGTTGGTGCAGGCGCTCCAGTTTACCTAGCTGCCGTAATGGAATATCTGGCCGCTGAGGTTCTCGAGTTGGCTGGCAATGCTGCTCGTGACAACAAGAAGACTAGAATTATTCCGCGTCATCTGCAACTGGCCATCCGAAACGACGAGGAGTTAAACAAGCTGCTCTCCGGCGTCACAATTGCACAAGGTGGCGTGTTGCCTAATATACAGGCTGTTCTGTTGCCCAAGAAGACCGAGAAGAAGGCCTAAACGTTTCAAAGGCTAAGCTAAAAACCTACTTGTACATAAAATCGTCAAACCGTCCTTTTCAGGACGACCAAATTATTACCAAAGAATTGAAAAAATTTTACACTGGGGAATTTTTTGTAAATAGTAAATCATAAAAAAACTACTTAAAGATTGACATGTAGTACAGTTTTACTTCTATATGCGGTATAAACTACAATTTGCTTCTTTAAATACTCCCACACCACGATGTGATGCTTTACACGCGGTGTCTGAAACCACTTCAGTCGGTTCAAGGCCATGTTAGAAATACACATTCCGTCTGAAAGAGTACGAACTACCGACATTTATTTTTAGTTACGATCTACATATTTTTCAAGTCCCAACCAATTAAATTAAATACTTTTTGAAAATCTTCCTCCTTTTAAAAACTAAATAGTGGTCCTGAAAAGGACCGATTGCTTAATAGGGGTACAGAATTTACAGTTTTTTTAACCGCCAAATCCGTAGAGGGTGCGGCCTTGCCTCTTCAGAGCGTAGACAACATCCATGGCTGTAACAGTCTTCCTCTTGGCGTGTTCGGTGTAGGTGACGGCATCACGAATTACGTTCTCCAAGAAAACCTTCAGAACGCCACGCGTTTCCTCGTATATGAGTCCAGATATGCGCTTCACACCGCCTCGACGAGCCAAACGGCGGATAGCAGGCTTCGTGATACCTTGGATGTTATCACGCAGCACTTTGCGATGACGCTTGGCGCCACCCTTTCCCAAGCCTTTGCCTCCTTTACCACGACCAGTCATTTTTCACTGTTTTATAATATTATACACACACAGCACGAAAGTCACTAAAGAACTAAATTCAACGTTTCGGCGTGCCCCTATTTATAGGTAAAACGACAAAAACCCGAGAGAGTACGAACGATATGTTCGTTTCGTTCTTCGGTCGTCAAATGAAATGGCCTCTGTTTTTCTCTCTCTCTTTCACCATCCACGATTGCTATATAAGTAGGTAGCAAATGCTCTGATCGTTTATTGTGTTTTTAAACGTGAAGTAGTGAACGTGAAATTTTGTGAAACCCAAATGGCTCGTACCAAGCAAACTGCACGCAAATCGACTGGTGGAAAAGCACCACGCAAACAACTGGCTACAAAGGCCGCTCGCAAGAGTGCTCCAGCCACTGGAGGTGTGAAGAAGCCCCATCGCTATCGCCCTGGAACAGTGGCCTTGCGTGAAATCCGTCGCTACCAAAAGAGCACCGAGCTTCTAATCCGCAAGCTGCCTTTCCAGCGTCTGGTACGTGAAATCGCTCAGGACTTTAAGACGGACTTGCGATTCC
Source organism: Drosophila mauritiana (assembly GCF_004382145.1). Lineage (NCBI taxonomy): Eukaryota > Metazoa > Arthropoda > Insecta > Diptera > Drosophilidae > Drosophila > Drosophila mauritiana. The sequence continues at coordinate 29,223 of NW_022881275.1, read as the reverse complement.
AGAGCTCGGCGGTTATGGCTCTGCAGGAAGCTAGCGAAGCCTACCTAGTTGGTCTCTTCGAAGATACCAACTTGTGTGCCATTCATGCCAAGCGTGTCACCATTATGCCCAAAGACATCCAGTTAGCGCGACGCATTCGCGGCGAGCGTGCTTAAGCTGACAGGGCATCAACTTGCAGTGTAGTACTCTATAATCGGTCCTTTTCAGGACCACAAACTAGAATCAATGAGATAAAATTTTCTGTTGCGACTATTTATAAAATAAAAACAAATAAGAACAAAATTTATATTCTATTATTATTATATTAATATCTTCAATCATACGTAAAAATAGTAATTCTGCCAGAGAAAGAATCAAAATAATCTTATTTTTATTATTAAATTAAAGAAGAGGTTATTACAATAATAAATATTTTTTATTTGTTCTTGATGCTAACGTCCAGTAAAACTAGCAGTAAAAGTGTCGTGGCAAGGGACGCTGAACTTTAAACACCTAAAAAAAAATCTAAATTCCGCGAAAGACAGTTTGGAAATAATGAAATTACATTGATGAGAGCAATATTTATAAAATAATAGAAAATAATAAAATAAAATGAGCTGTTTTATATTTTTTTCTATGTGTTAACTTAAGTTGGAAACATTATTGAAGAGGTCGTACGGGACAATTGACACTGTCCCTTCAAACGTCTGTAAAAAATAAAAGTTATCTAAAATTCAGCATGGAAATTGGTTAATTTGGTTGGGGAATTTAATATCTATATCTATCTAACAAAGGATAATAAAAAAATTGTTGCTTCTTATTTTTTATTTGAATTATTTATTTGACTACATCGAGGCTAATGCATATATGGCGAGGAAATCGATTGATTTCCGAACAAATTATTTGAAAATATGCATGAAAGGTCTGATCTAACTAAGCAAACACATTAATAATTCAAGAAAATTTTATTTATTATATTAATATTATATTATTTAAGAAAGTATTTGTATTTTTAACGATAGAAAATTATTTCTGAATGCTGCCGTAAAGGAAACTTTTTCTGTAGGTTAATGTGAACTTAAATTAACTAATATAGTATCTTAATTAATAATATACGCTTCTTTCAGAAGTCTTTCTAAGGGATGAACGTTGCAATTTCAATAAACATTAGGAATTAGTAAAATATGTGCAATATTTCTTATTTTAATTGATGTTTTGTTATAAATTGGTCCAGTTAAAAATGTAAATATAAAACTTCAATCAACATTTGAAAGTCTCAAAACCCATATTACATCCTTTTAAAAATGCAAAGTGACGAAATAATTATTTAAAAGTGTAGAACAATTAAAACCTTATTTTTATTAATGATTTTAAATACTAAAAAATTAAAAAAAGTTTATACTTCAAGCCAACTTCGACATAGTAAACGACTGATGTCAGTAGCATTGTTAAAGTGCTCTCCTCCTCGATTCTCATAAGAGCAAAGGAGGTTGGTAGGCAGCGCGCGGGCCGTTTTTAACAGAAAAAAAGTGTTCTCAGTGAATAAAATGTCTGATTCTGCAGTTGCAACGTCCGCTTCCCCAGTGGCTGCCACGCCAGCGACAGTTGAGAAGAAAGTGGTCCAAAAAAAGGCATCTGGATCCGCAAAGGCTAAGAAAGCCACTGCGACGCCGTCACATCCGCCAACTCAGCAAATGGTGGACGCTTCTATTAAAAATTTAAAGGAACGTGGCGGTTCATCACTTCTTGCAATAAAAAAATATATCACTGCCACCTATAAATGCGACGCCCAAAAGTTAGCGCCATTCATCAAGAAGTACCTAAAATCGGCCGTGGTCAATGGAAAGCTTATCCAAACAAAGGGAAAAGGTGCATCTGGATCTTTCAAACTGTCGGCCTCCGCCAAGAAGGACAAGGACCCGAAGGCAAAGTCGAAGGTTTTGTCTGCAGAGAAAAAAGTTCAAAGCAAGAAGGTAGCCTCTAAGAAGATTGGTGTCTCCTCCAAAAAAACTGCCGCTGGGGCTGCTGACAAAAAGCCCAAAGCTAAGAAGGGTGTGGCTACCAAAAAGACTGCCGAAAATAAGAAAACTGAGAAGGCAAAAGCCAAGGATGCCAAGAAAACTGGAATCGTAAAGTCGAAGAACGCCGCAACAAAGGCGAAAGTGACTGCATCGAAGCCAAAGGCTGTAGTAGCGAAAGCCCCAAAGGCAAAGCCAGCGGTGTCTGCAAGACCCAAAAAGACGGTGAAGAAAGCATCGGTTTCTGCTACTGCCAAGAAGCCGAAAGCGAAGACTACGGCTGCCAAAAAGTAAATTGTGAAAAAGTACAGTATTTGGAACATGTTCGCAATCAAAACTTTAGATTTATCATTTATAGATCTGAAATTTGTTTATACAAGTCCTTTTCAGGGCTACAACGTTCTGTTGCAAGAGAAAAAAACTTTAATTTAAATAGTATTTGTGTATTAAAATGTTCTACTTATTTATTAGCTGACGTTCGCAGCAACAATAAAACGCTTCATGTCTTGCGTTGCGTTATTGAATTACATTGCATATTGGCCGCATTCAGTTTTCGTTACCTATATTTATTTGAACAGTATCACCCATATTGCGGGTAGATACGTTTTATTGGTAAATTCATTTTCATTGGTGATTGGTATATCGAAAAATGCATTTCTTTGGTATAACCCATTGTGGCCCTGAAAAGGGCCGTTTTGGATTGTTGTCCGCATTCACAGGAGCCAATTATTTGGAGCTGGTGTACTTGGTAACAGCCTTGGTTCCCTCACTGACAGCATGCTTGGCCAACTCTCCAGGCAGAAGCAGGCGAACAGCCGTTTGGATTTCCCGACTGGTGATGGTCGAGCGCTTGTTGTAGTGAGCTAGACGAGACGCTTCGGCAGCAATTCGCTCGAAAATATCATTTACAAAGCTGTTCATTATGCTCATCGCCTTCGACGAAATTCCGGTGTTCCGCTGTCTGCGTTCGACGAGCATTCGTGTTCCGTGTGTAAAGTGAACTAAGTGAAATAAACGCAAAGCAAAATGTCTGGACGTGGAAAAGGTGGCAAAGTGAAGGGAAAGGCAAAGTCCCGCTCGAACCGTGCCGGTCTTCAATTCCCTGTGGGCCGTATTCACCGTCTGCTCCGAAAGGGCAACTACGCCGAGCGTGTTGGTGCAGGCGCTCCAGTTTACCTAGCTGCCGTAATGGAATATCTGGCCGCTGAGGTTCTCGAGTTGGCTGGCAATGCTGCTCGTGACAACAAGAAGACTAGAATTATTCCGCGTCATCTGCAACTGGCCATCCGAAACGACGAGGAGTTAAACAAGCTGCTCTCCGGCGTCACAATTGCACAAGGTGGCGTGTTGCCTAATATACAGGCTGTTCTTTTGCCAAAGAAGACCGAGAAGAAGGCCTAAACGTTTCAAAGGCTAAGCTAAAAACCTACTTGTACATAAAATCGTCAAACCGTCCTTTTCAGGACGACCAAATTATTACCAAAGAATTGAAAAAATTTTACACTGGGGAATTTTTTGTAAATAGTAAATCATAAAAAAACTACTTAAAGATTGACATGTAGTACAGTTTTACTTCTATATGCGGTATAAACTACAATTTGCTTCTTTAAATACTCCCACACCACGATGTGATGCTTTACACGCGGTGTCTGAAACCACTTCAGTCGGTTCAAGGCCATGTTAGAAATACACATTCCGTCTGAAAGAGTACGAACTACCGACATTTATTTTTAGTTACGATCTACATATTTTTCAAGTCCCAACCAATTAAATTAAATACTTTTTGAAAATCTTCCTCCTTTTAAAAACTAAATAGTGGTCCTGAAAAGGACCGATTGCTTAATAGGGGTACAGAATTTACAGTTTTTTTAACCGCCAAATCCGTAGAGGGTGCGGCCTTGCCTCTTCAGAGCGTAGACAACATCCATGGCTGTAACAGTCTTCCTCTTGGCGTGTTCGGTGTAGGTGACGGCATCACGAATTACGTTCTCCAAGAAAACCTTCAGAACGCCACGCGTTTCCTCGTATATGAGTCCAGATATGCGCTTCACACCGCCTCGACGAGCCAAACGGCGGATAGCAGGCTTCGTGATACCTTGGATGTTATCACGCAGCACTTTGCGATGACGCTTGGCGCCACCCTTTCCCAAGCCTTTGCCTCCTTTACCACGACCAGTCATTTTTCACTGTTTTATAATATTATACACACACAGCACGAAAGTCACTAAAGAACTAAATTCAACGTTTCGGCGTGCCCCTATTTATAGGTAAAACGACAAAAACCCGAGAGAGTACGAACGATATGTTCGTTTCGTTCTTCGGTCGTCAAATGAAATGGCCTCTGTTTTTCTCTCTCTCTTTCACCATCCACGATTGCTATATAAGTAGGTAGCAAATGCTCTGATCGTTTATTGTGTTTTTAAACGTCAAGTAGTGAACGTGAAATTTTGTGAAACCCAAATGGCTCGTACCAAGCAAACTGCACGCAAATCGACTGGTGGAAAAGCACCACGCAAACAACTGGCTACAAAGGCCGCTCGCAAGAGTGCTCCAGCCACTGGAGGTGTGAAGAAGCCCCATCGCTATCGCCCTGGAACAGTGGCCTTGCGTGAAATCCGTCGCTACCAAAAGAGCACCGAGCTTCTAATCCGCAAGCTGCCTTTCCAGCGTCTGGTACGTGAAATCGCTCAGGACTTTAAGACGGACTTGCGATTCCAGAGCTCGGCGGTTATGGCTCTGCAGGAAGCTAGCGAAGCCTACCTAGTTGGTCTCTTCGAAGATACCAACTTGTGTGCCATTCATGCCAAGCGTGTCACCATTATGCCCAAAGACATCCAGTTAGCGCGACGCATTCGCGGCGAGCGTGCTTAAGCTGACAGGGCATCAACTTGCAGTGTAGTACTCTATAATCGGTCCTTTTCAGGACCACAAACTAGAATCAATGAGATAAAATTTTCTGTTGCGACTATTTATAAAATAAAAACAAATAAGAACAAAATTTATATTCTATTATTATTATATTAATATCTTCAATCATACGTAAAAATAGTAATTCTGCCAGAGAAAGAATCAAAATAATCTTATTTTTATTATTAAATTAAAGAAGAGGTTATTACAATAATAAATATTTTTTATTTGTTCTTGATGCTAACGTCCAGTAAAACTAGCAGTAAAAGTGTCGTGGCAAGGGGCGCTGAACTTTAAACACCTAAAAAAAAATCTAAATTCCGCGAAAGACAGTTTGGAAATAATGAAATTACATTGATGAGAGCAATATTTATAAAATAACAGAAAATAATAAAATAAAATGAGGTTTTATATTTTTTTCTATGTGTTAACTTAAGTTGGAAACATTATTGAAGAGGTCGTACGGGACAATTGACACTGTCCCTTCAAACGTCTGTAAAAAATAAAAGTTATCTAAAATTCAGCATGGAAATTGGTTAATTTGGTTGGGGAATTTAATATCTATATCTATCTAACAAAGGATAATAAAAAAATTGTTGCTTCTTATTTTTTATTTGAATTATTTATTTGACTACATCGAGGCTAATGCATATATGGCGAGGAAATCGATTGATTTCCGAACAAATTATTTGAAAATATGCATGAAAGGTCTGATCTAACTAAGCAAACACATTAATAATTCAAGAAAATTTTATTTATTATATTAATATTATATTATTTAAGAAAGTATTTGTATTTTTAACGATAGAAAATTATTTCTGAATGCTGCCGTAAAGGAAACTTTTTCTGTAGGTTAATGTGAACTTAAATTAACTAATATAGTATCTTAATTAATAATATACGCTTCTTTCAGAAGTCTTTCTAAGGGATGAACGTTGCAATTTCAATAAACATTAGGAATTAGTAAAATATTTGCAATATTTCTTATTTTAATTGATGTTTTGTTATAAATTGGTCCAGTTAAAAATGTAAATATAAAACTTCAATCAACATTTGAAAGTCTCAAAACCCATATTACATCCTTTTAAAAATGCAAAGTGACGAAATAATTATTTAAAAGTGTAGAACAATTAAAACCTTATTTTTATTAATGATTTTAAATACTAAAAAATTAAAAAAAGTTTATACTTCAAGCCAACTTTGACATAGTAAACGACTGATGTCAGTAGCATTGTTAAAGTGCTCTCCTCCTCGATTCTCATAAGAGCAAAGGAGGTTGGTAGGCAGCGCGCGGGCCGTTTTTAACAGAAAAAAAGTGTTCTCAGTGAATAAAATGTCTGATTCTGCAGTTGCAACGTCCGCTTCCCCAGTGGCTGCCACGCCAGCGACAGTTGAGAAGAAAGTGGTCCAAAAAAAGGCATCTGGATCCGCAAAGGCTAAGAAAGCCACTGCGACGCCATCACATCCGCCAACTCAGCAAATGGTGGACGCTTCTATTAAAAATTTAAAGGAACGTGGCGGTTCATCACTTCTTGCAATAAAAAAATATATCACTGCCACCTATAAATGCGACGCCCAAAAGTTAGCGCCATTCATCAAGAAGTACCTAAAATCGGCCGTGGTCAATGGAAAGCTTATCCAAACAAAGGGAAAAGGTGCATCTGGATCTTTCAAACTGTCGGCCTCCGCCAAGAAGGACAAGGATCCGAAGGCAAAGTCTAAGGTTTTGTCTGCAGAGAAAAAAGTTCAAAGCAAGAAGGTAGCCTCTAAGAAGATTGGTGTCTCCTCCAAAAAAACTGCCGCTGGGGCTGCTGACAAAAAGCCCAAAGCTAAGAAGGGTGTGGCTACCAAAAAGACTGCCGAAAATAAGAAAACTGAGAAGGCAAAAGCCAAGGATGCCAAGAAAACTGAAATCGTAAAGTCGAAGAACGCCGCAACAAAGGCGAAAGTGACTGCATCGAAGCCAAAGGCTGTAGTAGCGAAAGCCCCAAAGGCAAAGCCAGCGGTGTCTGCAAGACCCAAAAAGACGGTGAAGAAAGCATCGGTTTCTGCTACTGCCAAGAAGCCGAAAGCGAAGACTACGGCTGCCAAAAAGTAAATTGTGAAAAAGTACAGTATTTGGAACATGTTCGCAATCAAAACTTTAGATTTATCATTTATAGATCTGAAATTTGTTTATACAAGTCCTTTTCAGGGCTACAACGTTCTGTTGCAAGAGAAAAAAACTTTAATTTAAATAGTATTTGTGTATTAAAATGTTCTACTTATTTATTAGCTGACGTTCGCAGCAACAATAAAACGCTTCATGTCTTGCGTTGCGTTATTGAATTACATTGCATATTGGCCGCATTCAGTTTTCGTTACCTATATTTATTTGAACAGTATCACCCATATTGCGGGTAGATACGTTTTATTGGTAAATTCATTTTCATTGGTGATTGGTATATCGAAAAATGCATTTCTTTGGTATAACCCATTGTGGCCCTGAAAAGGGCCGTTTTGGATTGTTGTCCGCATTCACAGGAGCCAATTATTTGGAGCTGGTGTACTTGGTAACAGCCTTGGTTCCCTCACTGACAGCATGCTTGGCCAACTCTCCAGGCAGAAGCAGGCGAACAGCCGTTTGGATTTCCCGACTGGTGATGGTCGAGCGCTTGTTGTAGTGAGCTAGACGAGACGCTTCGGCAGCAATTCGCTCGAAAATATCATTTACAAAGCTGTTCATTATGCTCATCGCCTTCGACGAAATTCCGGTGTCCGGATGGACCTGCTTGAGAACCTTGTAAATGTAGATGGCATAGCTCTCCTTCCTCTTGCGCTTCTTTTTCTTGTCGGTCTTGGTGATGTTCTTCTGAGCCTTGCCAGCCTTCTTGGCTGCCTTTCCACTAGTTTTCGGAGGCATTGTTCACGTTACTTATATTTTCACAAACACAATTCACTTATCGTGATGTGGGCCCGAACGCGTTCACCTTTATACTTTTTTTCGAGCAGTCAATTCAGGTCTAAGTCACCCACCCCTAACTGAACGCGCCGGCAAACGGAAAAGTATAAATATTCCGCTGTCTGCGTTCGACTAGCATTCGTGTTCCGTGTGTAAAGTGAACTAAGTGAAATAAACGCAAAGCAAAATGTCTGGACGTGGAAAAGGTGGCAAAGTGAAGGGAAAGGCAAAGTCCCGCTCGAACCGTGCCGGTCTTCAATTCCCTGTGGGCCGTATTCACCGTCTGCTCCGAAAGGGCAACTACGCCGAGCGTGTTGGTGCAGGCGCTCCAGTTTACCTAGCTGCCGTAATGGAATATCTGGCCGCTGAGGTTCTCGAGTTGGCTGGCAATGCTGCTCGTGACAACAAGAAGACTAGAATTATTCCGCGTCATCTGCAACTGGCCATCCGAAACGACGAGGAGTTAAACAAGCTGCTCTCCGGCGTCACAATTGCACAAGGTGGCGTGTTGCCTAATATACAGGCTGTTCTGTTGCCCAAGAAGACCGAGAAGAAGGCCTAAACGTTTCAAAGGCTAAGCTAAAAACCTACTTGTACATAAAATCGTCAAACCGTCCTTTTCAGGACGACCAAATTATTACCAAAGAATTGAAAAAATTTTACACTGGGGAATTTTTTGTAAATAGTAAATCATAAAAAAAACTACTTAAAGATTGACATGTAGTACAGTTTTTCTTCTATATGCGGTATAAACTACAATTTGCTTCTTTAAATACTCCCACACCACGATGTGATGCTTTACACGCGGTGTCTGAAACCACTTCAGTCGGTTCAAGGCCATGTTAGAAATACACATTCCGTCTGAAAGAGTGCGAACTACCGACATTTATTTTTAGTTACGATCTACATATTTTTCAAGTCCCAACCAATTAAATTAAATACTTTTTGAAAATCTTCCTCCTTTTAAAAACTAAATAGTGGTCCTGAAAAGGACCGATTGCTTAATAGGGGTACAGAATTTACAGTTTTTTTAACCGCCAAATCCGTAGAGGGTGCGGCCTTGCCTCTTCAGAGCGTAGACAACATCCATGGCTGTAACAGTCTTCCTCTTGGCGTGTTCGGTGTAGGTGACGGCATCACGAATTACGTTCTCCAAGAAAACCTTCAGAACGCCACGCGTTTCCTCGTATATGAGTCCAGATATGCGCTTCACACCGCCTCGACGAGCCAAACGGCGGATAGCAGGCTTCGTGATACCTTGGATGTTATCACGCAGCACTTTGCGATGACGCTTGGCGCCACCCTTTCCCAAGCCTTTGCCTCCTTTACCACGACCAGTCATTTTTCACTGTTTTATAATATTATACACACACAGCACGAAAGTCACTAAAGAACTAAATTCAACGTTTCGGCGTGCCCCTATTTATAGGTAAAACGACAAAAACCCGAGAGAGTACGAACGATATGTTCGTTTCGTTCTTCGGTCGTCAAATGAAATGGCCTCTGTTTTTCTCTCTTTCTTTCACCATCCACGATTGCTATATAAGTAGGTAGCAAATGCTCTGATCGTTTATTGTGTTTTTAAACGTGAAGTAGTGAACGTGAAATTTTGTGAAACCCAAATGGCTCGTACCAAGCAAACTGCACGCAAATCGACTGGTGGAAAAGCACCACGCAAACAACTGGCTACAAAGGCCGCTCGCAAGAGTGCTCCAGCCACTGGAGGTGTGAAGAAGCCCCATCGCTATCGCCCTGGAACAGTGGCCTTGCGTGAAATCCGTCGCTACCAAAAGAGCACCGAGCTTCTAATCCGCAAGCTGCCTTTCCAGCGTCTGGTGCGTGAAATCGCTCAGGACTTTAAGACGGACTTGCGATTCCAGAGCTCGGCGGTTATGGCTCTGCAGGAAGCTAGCGAAGCCTACCTAGTTGGTCTCTTCGAAGATACCAACTTGTGTGCCATTCATGCCAAGCGTGTCACCATTATGCCCAAAGACATCCAGTTAGCGCGACGCATTCGCGGCGAGCGTGCTTAAGCTGACAGGGCATCTACTTGCAGTGTAGTACTCTATAATCGGTCCTTTTCAGGACCACAAACTAGAATCAATGAGATACAATTTTCTGTTGCGACTATTTATAAAATAAAAACAAATAAGAACATAATTCATATTCTATTATTATTATATTAATATCTTCAATCATACGTAAAAATAGTAATTCTGCCAGAGAAAGAATCAAAATAATCTTATTTTTATTATTAAATTAAAGAAGAGGTTATTACAATAATAAATATTTTTTATTTGTTCTTGATGCTAACGTCCAGTAAAACTAGCAGTAAAAGTGTCGTGGCAAGGGGCGCTGAACTTTAAACACCTAAAAAAAAATCTAAATTCCGCGAAAGACAGTTTGGAAATAATGAAATTACATTGATGAGAGCAATATTTATAAAATAACAGAAAATAATAAAATAAAATGAGCTGTTTTATATTTTTTTCTATGTGTTAACTTAAGTTGGAAACATTATTGAAGAGGTCGTACGGGACAATTGACACTGTCCCTTCAAACGTCTGTAAAAAATAAAAGTTATCTAAAATTCAGCATGGAAATTGGTTAATTTGGTTGGGGAATTTAATATCTATATCTATCTAACAAAGGATAATAAAAAAATTGTTGCTTCTTATTTTTTATTTGAATTATTTATTTGACTACATCGAGGCTAATGCATATATGGCGAGGAAATCGATTGATTTCCGAACAAATTATTTGAAAATATGCATGAAAGGTCTGATCTAACTAAGCAAACACATTAATAATTCAAGAAAATTTTATTTATTATATTAATATTATATTATTTAAGAAAGTATTTGTATTTTTAACGATAGAAAATTATTTCTGAATGCTGCCGTAAAGGAAACTTTTTCTGTAGGTTAATGTGAACTTAAATTAACTAATATAGTATCTTAATTAATAATATACGCTTCTTTCAGAAGTCTTTCTAAGGGATGAACGTTGCAATTTCAATAGACGTTAGGAATTAGTAAAATATTTGCAATATTTCTTATTTTAATTGATGTTTTGTTATAAATTGGTCCAGTTAAAAATGTAAATATAAAACTTCAATCAACATTTGAAAGTCTCAAAACCCATATTACATCCTTTTAAAAATGCAAAGTGACGAAATAATTATTTAAAAGTGTAGAACAATTAAAACATTGTTTTTATTAATGATTTTAAATACTAAAAAATTAAAAAGTTTATACTTCAAGCCAACTTCGACATAGTAAACGACTGATGTCAGTAGCATTGTTAAAGTGCTCTCCTCCTCGATTCTCATAAGAGCAAAGGAGGTTGGTAGGCAGCGCGCGGGCCGTTTTTAACAGAAAAAAAGTGTTCTCAGTGAATAAAATGTCTGATTCTGCAGTTGCAACGTCCGCTTCCCCAGTGGCTGCCACGCCAGCGACAGTTGAGAAGAAAGTGGTCCAAAAAAAGGCATCTGGATCCGCAAAGGCTAAGAAAGCCACTGCGACGCCATCACATCCGCCAACTCAGCAAATGGTGGACGCTTCTATTAAAAATTTAAAGGAACGTGGCGGTTCATCACTTCTTGCAATAAAAAAATATATCACTGCCACCTATAAATGCGACGCCCAAAAGTTAGCGCCATTCATCAAGAAGTACCTAAAATCGGCCGTGGTCAATGGAAAGCTTATCCAAACAAAGGGAAAAGGTGCATCTGGATCTTTCAAACTGTCGGCCTCCGCCAAGAAGGACAAGGATCCGAAGGCAAAGTCGAAGGTTTTGTCTGCAGAGAAAAAAGTTCAAAGCAAGAAGGTAGCCTCTAAGAAGATTGGTGTCTCCTCCAAAAAAACTGCCGCTGGGGCTGCTGACAAAAAGCCCAAAGCTAAGAAGGGTGTGGCTACCAAAAAGACTGCCGAAAATAAGAAAACAGAGAAGGCAAAAGCCAAGGATGCCAAGAAAACTGGAATCGTAAAGTCGAAGAACGCCGCAACAAAGGCGAAAGTGACTGCATCGAAGCCAAAGGCTGTAGTAGCGAAAGCCCCAAAGGCAAAGCCAGCGGTGTCTGCAAGACCCAAAAAGACGGTGAAGAAAGCATCGGTTTCTGCTACTGCCAAGAAGCCGAAAGCGAAGACTACGGCTGCCAAAAAGTAAATTGTGAAAAAGTACAGTATTTGGAACATGTTCGCAATCAAAACTTTAGATTTATGATTTATAGATCTGAAATTTGTTTATACAAGTCCTTTTCAGGGCTACAACGTTCTGTTGCAAGAGAAAAAAACTTTAATTTAAATAGTATTTGTGTATTAAAATGTTCTACTTATTTATTAGCTGACGTTCGCAGTAACAATAAAACGCTTCATGTCTTTCGTTGCGTTATTGAATTACATTGCATATTGGCCGCATTCAGTTTTCGTTACCTATATTTATTTGAACAGTATCTCCCATATTGCGGGTAGATACGTTTTATTGGTAAATTCATTTTCATTGGTGATTGGTATATCGAAAAATGCATTTCTTTGGTATAACATTGTGGCCCTGAAAAGGGCCGTTTTGGATTGTTGTCCGCATTCACAGGAGCCAATTATTTGGAGCTGGTGTACTTGGTAACAGCCTTGGTTCCCTCACTGACAGCATGCTTGGCCAACTCTCCAGGCAGAAGCAGGCGAACAGCCGTTTGGATTTCCCGACTGGTGATGGTCGAGCGCTTGTTGTAGTGAGCTAGACGAGACGCTTCGGCAGCAATTCGCTCGAAAATATCATTTACAAAGCTGTTCATTATGCTCATCGCCTTCGACGAAATTCCGGTGTCAGGATGGACTGCTTGAGAACCTTGTAAATGTAGATGGCATAGCTCTCCTTCCTCTTGCGCTTCTTTTTCTTGTCGGTCTTGGTGATGTTCTTCTGAGCCTTGCAGCCTTCTTGCTGCCTTTCCACTAGTTTTCGGAGCATTGTTCACGTTACTTATATTTCACAAACAATTCACTTATCGTGATGTGGGCCGAACGCGTTCACCTTTATACTTTTTTCGAGCAGTCAATTCAGGTCTAAGTCACCCACCCTAACTGAACGCGCCGGCAAACGGAAAAGTATAAATATTCCGCTGTCGGCGTTCGACGAGCATTCGTGTTCCGTGTGTAAAGTGAACTAAGTGAAATAAACGCAAAGCAAAATGTCTGGACGTGGAAAAGTGGCAAAGTGAAGGGAAAGGCAAAGTCCCGCTCGAACCGTGCCGGTCTTCAATTCCCTGTGGGCCGTATTCACCGTCTGCTCCGAAAGGGCAACTACGCCGAGCGTGTTGGTGCAGGCGCTCCAGTTTACCTAGCTGCCGTAATGGAATATCTGGCCGCTGAGGTTCTCGAGTTGGCTGGCAATGCTGCTCGTGACAACAAGAAGACTAGAATTATTCCGCGTCATCTGCAACTGGCCATCCGAAACGACGAGGAGTTAAACAAGCTGCTCTCCGGCGTCACAATTGCACAAGGTGGCGTGTTGCCTAATATACAGGCTGTTCTGTTGCCCAAGAAGACCGAGAAGAAGGCCTAAACGTTTCAAAGGCTAAGCTAAAAACCTACTTGTACATAAAATCGTCAAACCGTCCTTTTCAGGACGACCAAATTATTACCAAAGAATTGAAAAAATTTTACACTGGGGAATTTTTGTAAATAGTAAATCATAAAAAAAACTACTTAAAGATTGACATGTAGTACAGTTTTTCTTCTATATGCGGTATAAACTACAATTTGCTTCTTTAAATACTCCCACACCACGATGTGATGCTTTACACGCGGTGTCTGAAACCACTTCAGTCGGTTCAAGGCCATGTTAGAAATACACATTCCGTCTGAAAGAGTACGAACTACCGACATTTATTTTTAGTTACGATCTACATATTTTTCAAGTCCCAACCAATTAAATTAAATACTTTTTGAAAATCTTCCTCCTTTTAAAAACTAAATAGTGGTCCTGAAAAGGACCGATTGCTTAATAGGGGTACAGAATTTAGTTTTTTTAACCGCCAAATCCGTAGAGGGTGCGGCCTTGCCTCTTCAGAGCGTAGACAACATCCATGGCTGTAACAGTCTTCCTCTTGGCGTGTTCGGTGTAGGTGACGGCATCACGAATTACGTTCTCCAAGAAAACCTTCAGAACGCCACGCGTTTCCTCGTATATGAGTCCAGATATGCGCTTCACACCGCCTCGACGAGCCAAACGGCGGATAGCAGGCTTCGTGATACCTTGGATGTTATCACGCAGCACTTTGCGATGACGCTTGGCGCCACCCTTTCCCAAGCCTTTGCCTCCTTTACCACGACCAGTCATTTTTCACTGTTTTATAATATTATACACACACAGCACGAAAGTCACTAAAGAACTAAATTCAACGTTTCGGCGTGCCCCTATTTATAGGTAAAACGACAAAAACCCGAGAGAGTACGAACGATATGTTCGTTTCGTTCTTCGGTCGTCAAATGAAATGGCCTCTGTTTTTCTCTCTTTCTTTCACCATCCACGATTGCTATATAAGTAGGTAGCAAATGCTCTGATCGTTTATTGTGTTTTTAAACGTGAAGTAGTGAACGTGAAATTTTGTGAAACCCAAATGGCTCGTACCAAGCAAACTGCACGCAAATCGACTGGTGGAAAAGCACCACGCAAACAACTGGCTACAAAGGCCGCTCGCAAGAGTGCTCCAGCCACTGGAGGTGTGAAGAAGCCCCATCGCTATCGCCCTGGAACAGTGGCCTTGCGTGAAATCCGTCGCTACCAAAAGAGCACCGAGCTTCTAATCCGCAAGCTGCCTTTCCAGCGTCTGGTGCGTGAAATCGCTCAGGACTTTAAGACGGACTTGCGATTCCAGAGCTCGGCGGTTATGGCTCTGCAGGAAGCTAGCGAAGCCTACCTAGTTGGTCTCTTCGAAGATACCAACTTGTGTGCCATTCATGCCAAGCGTGTCACCATTATGCCCAAAGACATCCAGTTAGCGCGACGCATTCGCGGCGAGCGTGCTTAAGCTGACAGGGCATCAACTTGCAGTGTAGTACTCTATAATCGGTCCTTTTCAGGACCACAAACTAGAATCAATGAGATACAATTTTCTGTTGCGACTATTTATAAAATAAAAACAAATAAGAACATAATTCATATTCTATTATTATTATATTAATATCTTCAATCATACGTAAAAATAGTAATTCTGCCAGAGAAAGAATCAAAATAATCTTATTTTTATTATTAAATTAAAGAAGAGGTTATTACAATAATAAATATTTTTTATTTGTTCTTGATGCTAACGTCCAGTAAAACTAGCAGTAAAAGTGTCGTGGCAAGGGGCGCTGAACTTTAAACACCTAAAAAAAAATCTAAATTCCGCGAAAGACAGTTTGGAAATAATGAAATTACATTGATGAGAGCAATATTTATAAAATAACAGAAAATAATAAAATAAAATGAGCTGTTTTATATTTTTTCTATGTGTTAACTTAAGTTGGAAACATTATTGAAGAGGTCGTACGGGACAATTGACACTGTCCCTTCAAACGTCTGTAAAAAATAAAAGTTATCTAAAATTCAGCATGGAAATTGGTTAATTTGGTTGGGGAATTTAATATCTATATCTATCTAACAAAGGATAATAAAAAAATTGTTGCTTCTTATTTTTTATTTGAATTATTTATTTGACTACATCGAGGCTAATGCATATATGGCGAGGAAATCGATTGATTTCCGAACAAATTATTTGAAAATATGCATGAAAGGTCTGATCTAACTAAGCAAACACATTAATAATTCAAGAAAATTTTATTTATTATATTAATATTATATTATTTAAGAAAGTATTTGTATTTTTAACGATAGAAAATTATTTCTGAATGCTGCCGTAAAGGAAACTTTTTCTGTAGGTTAATGTGAACTTAAATTAACTAATATAGTATCTTAATTAATAATATACGCTTCTTTCAGAAGTCTTTCTAAGGGATGAACGTTGCAATTTCAATAGACGTTAGGAATTAGTAAAATATTTGCAATATTTCTTATTTTAATTGATGTTTTGTTATAAATTGGTCCAGTTAAAAATGTAAATATAAAACTTCAATCAACATTTGAAAGTCTCAAAACCCATATTACATCCTTTTAAAAATGCAAAGTGACGAAATAATTATTTAAAAGTGTAGAACAATTAAAACATTGTTTTTATTAATGATTTTAAATACTAAAAAATTAAAAAGTTTATACTTCAAGCCAACTTCGACATAGTAAACGACTGATGTCAGTAGCATTGTTAAAGTGCTCTCCTCCTCGATTCTCATAAGAGCAAAGGAGGTTGGTAGGCAGCGCGCGGGCCGTTTTTAACAGAAAAAAAGTGTTCTCAGTGAATAAAATGTCTGATTCTGCAGTTGCAACGTCCGCTTCCCCAGTGGCTGCCACGCCAGCGACAGTTGAGAAGAAAGTGGTCCAAAAAAAAGGCATCTGGATCCGCAAAGGCTAAGAAAGCCACTGCGACGCCATCACATCCGCCAACTCAGCAAATGGTGGACGCTTCTATTAAAAATTTAAAGGAACGTGGCGGTTCATCACTTCTTGCAATAAAAAAATATATCACTGCCACCTATAAATGCGACGCCCAAAAGTTAGCGCCATTCATCAAGAAGTACCTAAAATCGGCCGTGGTCAATGGAAAGCTTATCCAAACAAAGGGAAAAGGTGCATCTGGATCTTTCAAACTGTCGGCCTCCGCCAAGAAGGACAAGGATCCGAAGGCAAAGTCGAAGGTTTTGTCTGCAGAGAAAAAGTTCAAAGCAAGAAGGTAGCCTCTAAGAAGATTGGTGTCTCCTCCAAAAAAACTGCCGCTGGGGCTGCTGACAAAAAGCCCAAAGCTAAGAAGGGTGTGGCTACCAAAAAGACTGCCGAAATAAGAAAACAGAGAAGGCAAAAGCCAAGGATGCCAAGAAAACTGGAATCGTAAAGTCGAAGAACGCCGCAACAAAGGCGAAAGTGACTGCATCGAAGCCAAAGGCTGTAGTAGCGAAAGCCCCAAAGGCAAAGCCAGCGGTGTCTGCAAGACCCAAAAAGACGGTGAAGAAAGCATCGGTTTCTGCTACTGCCAAGAAGCCGAAAGCGAAGACTACGGCTGCCAAAAAGTAAATTGTGAAAAAGTACAGTATTTGGAACATGTTCGCAATCAAAACTTTAGATTTATGATTTATAGATCTGAAATTTGTTTATACAAGTCCTTTCAGGGCTACAACGTTCTGTTGCAAGAGAAAAAAACTTTAATTTAAATAGTATTTGTGTATTAAAATGTTCTACTTATTTATTAGCTGACGTTCGCAGTAACAATAAAACGCTTCATGTTTTCGTTGCGTTATTGAATTACATTGCATATTGGCCGCATTCAGTTTTCGTTACCTATATTTATTTGAACAGTATCCCCATATTGCGGGTAGATACGTTTTATTGGTAAATTCATTTTCATTGGTGATTGGTATATCGAAAAATGCATTTCTTTGGTATAACATTGTGGCCCTGAAAAGGGCCGTTTTGGATTGTTGTCCGCATTCACAGGAGCCAATTATTTGGAGCTGGTGTACTTGGTAACAGCCTTGGTTCCCTCACTGACAGCATGCTTGGCCAACTCTCCAGGCAGAAGCAGGCGAACAGCCGTTTGGATTTCCCGACTGGTGATGGTCGAGCGCTTGTTGTAGTGAGCTAGACGAGACGCTTCGGCAGCAATTCGCTCGAAAATATCATTTACAAAGCTGTTCATTATGCTCATCGCCTTCGACGAAATTCCGGTGTCAGGATGGACCTGCTTGAGAACCTTGTAAATGTAGATGGATAGCTCCTTCCTCTTGCGCTTCTTTTTCTTGTCGGTCTTGTGATGTTCTTCTAGCCTTGCGCCTTCTTGGCTGCCTTTCACTAGTTTTCGGAGCATTGTTCAGTTACTTTATTTTACAAACACAATTCACTATCGTGATTGGCCCGAACGCGTTCACCTTTATACTTTTTTTCGAGCAGTCAATCAGGTCTAAGTCACCACCCCTAACTGAACGCCGGCAAACGAAAATATAAATATTCGCTGTCGCGTTCGACGAGCACGTGTTCCGTGTGTAAAGTGAACTAAGTGAAATAAACGCAAAGCAAAATGTCTGGACGTGGAAAAGTGGCAAAGTGAAGGGAAAGGCAAAGTCCCGCTCGAACCGTGCCGGTCTTCAATTCCCTGTGGGCCGTATTCACCGTCTGCTCCGAAAGGGCAACTACGCCGAGCGTGTTGGTGCAGGCGCTCCAGTTTACCTAGCTGCCGTAATGGAATATCTGGCCGCTGAGGTTCTCGAGTTGGCTGGCAATGCTGCTCGTGACAACAAGAAGACTAGAATTATTCCGCGTCATCTGCAACTGGCCATCCGAAACGACGAGGAGTTAAACAAGCTGCTCTCCGGCGTCACAATTGCACAAGGTGGCGTGTTGCCTAATATACAGGCTGTTCTGTTGCCCAAGAAGACCGAGAAGAAGGCCTAAACGTTTCAAAGGCTAAGCTAAAAACCTACTTGTACATAAAATCGTCAAACCGTCCTTTCAGGACGACCAAATTATTACCAAAGAATTGAAAAAATTTTACACTGGGGAATTTTTTGTAAATAGTAAATCATAAAAAAAAACTACTTAAATTGACATGTAGTACAGTTTTCTCTATATGCGGTATAAACTACAATTTGCTTCTTTAAATACTCCCACACCACGATGTGATGCTTTACACGCGGTGTCTGAAACCACTTCAGTCGGTTCAAGGCCATGTTAGAAATACACATTCCGTCTGAAAGAGTACGAAACTACCGACATTTATTTTTAGTTACGATCTACATATTTTTCAAGTCCCAACCAATTAAATTAAATACTTTTTGAAAATCTTCCTCCTTTTAAAAACTAAATAGTGTCCTGAAAAGGACCGATTGCTTAATAGGGGTACAGAATTTAGTTTTTTTAACCGCCAAATCCGTAGAGGGTGCGGCCTTGCCTCTTCAGAGCGTAGACAACATCCATGGCTGTAACAGTCTTCCTCTTGGCGTGTTCGGTGTAGGTGACGGCATCACGAATTACGTTCTCCAAGAAAACCTTCAGAACGCCACGCGTTTCCTCGTATATGAGTTCAGATATGCGCTTCACACCGCCTCGACGAGCCAAACGGCGGATAGCAGGCTTCGTGATACCTTGGATGTTATCACGCAGCACTTTGCCGATGACGCTTGGCGCCACCCTTTCCCAAGCCTTTGCCTCCTTACCACGACCAGTCATTTTTCACTGTTTATAATATTATACACACACCAGCACGAAAGTCACTAAAGAACTAATTCAACGTTTCGGCGTGCCCCTATTTATAGGTAAAACGACAAAAACCCGAGAGAGTACGAACGATATGTTCGTTTCGTTCTTCGGTCGTCCAATGAAATGGCCTCTGTTTTTCTCTCTCCTTTCACCATCCACGATTGCTATATAAGTAGGTAGCAAATGCTCTGATCGTTTATTGTGTTTTTAAACGTGAAGTAGTGAACGTGAAATTTTGTGAAACCCAAATGGCTCGTACCAAGCAAACTGCACGCAAATCGACTGGTGGAAAAGCACCACGCAAACAACTGGCTACAAAGGCCGCTCGCAGAGTGCTCCAGCCACTGGAGGTGTGAAGAAGCCCCATCGCTATCGCCTGGAACAGTGGCCTTGCGTGAAATCCGTCGCTACCAAAAGAGCACCGAGCTTCTAATCCGCAAGCTGCCTTTCCAGCGTCTGGTGCGTGAAATCGCTCAGGACTTTAAGACGGACTTTGCGATTCCAGAGCTCGGCGGTTATGGCTCTGCAGGAAGCTAGCGAAGCCTACCTAGTTGGTCTCTTCGAAGATACCAACTTGTGTGCCATTCATGCCAAGCGTGTCACCATTATGCCCAAAGACATCCAGTTAGCGCGACGCATTCGCGGCGAGCGTGCTTAAGCTGACAGGGCATCAACTTGCAGTGTAGTACTCTATAATCGGTCCTTTTCAGGACCACAAACTAGAATCAATGAGATACAATTTCTGTTGCGACTATTTATAAAATAAAAACAAATAAGACATAATTCATATTCTATTATTATTATATTAATATCTTCAATCATACGTAAAAATAGTAATTCTGCCAGAGAAAGAATCAAAATAATCTTATTTTTATTATTAATTAAAGAAGAGGTTATTACAATAATAAATATTTTTTATTTGTTCTTGATGCTAACGTCCAGTAAAACTAGCAGTAAAAGTGTCGTGGCAAGGGCGCTGAACTTTAAACACCTAAAAAAAATCTAAATTCCGCGAAAGACAGTTTGGAAATAATGAAATTACATTGATGAGAGCAATATTTATAAAATAACAGAAAATAATAAAATAAAATGAGCTGTTTTATATTTTTTCTATGTGTTAACTAAAGTTGGAAAATTATTGAAGAGGTCGTACGGGACAATTGACACTGTCCCTTCAAAACGTCTGTAAAAAATAAAAGTTATCTAAAATTCAGCATGGAAATTGGTTAATTTGGTTGGGGAATTTAATATCTATATCTATCTAACAAAGGATAATAAAAAAATTGTTGCTTCTTATTTTTTATTTGATTTATTTATTTGACTACATCGAGGCTAATGCATATATGGCGAGGAAATCGATTGATTTCCGAACAAATTATTTGAAAATATGCATGAAAGGTCTGATCTAACTAAGCAAACACATTAATAATTCAAGAAAATTTTATTAATTATATTAATATTATATTATTTAAGAAAGTATTTGTATTTTAACGATAGAAAATTATTTCTGAATGCTGCCGTAAAGGAAACTGTTCTGTAGGTTAATGTGAACTTAAATTAACTAATATAGTATCTTAATTAATAATATACGCTTCTTTCAGAAGTCTTTCTAAGGGATGAACGTTGCAATTTCAATAAACATTAGAATTAGTAAAATATTTGCAATATTTCTTATTTTAATTGATGTTTTGTTATAAATTGGTCCAGTTAAAAATGTAAATATAAAACTTCAATCAACATTGAAAGTCTCAAAACCCATATTACATCCTTTTAAAAATGCAAAGTGACGAAATATTATTTAAAAGTGTAGAAACAATTAAAACCTTTTTTTATTAATGATTTTAAATACTAAAAAAATTAAAAAGTTTATACTTCAAGCCAACTTCGACATAGTAAACGACTGATGTCAGTAGCATTGTTAAAGTGCTCTCCTCCTCGATTCTCATAAGAGCAAAGGAGGTTGGTAGGCAGCGCGCGGGCCGTTTTTAACAGAAAAAAAGTGTTCTCAGTGAATAAAATGTCTGATTCTGCAGTTGCAACGTCCGCTTCCCCAGTGGCTGCCACGCCAGCGACAGTTGAGAAGAAAGTGGTCCAAAAAAAGGCATCTGGATCCGCGCAAAGGCTAAGAAAGCCACTGCGACGCCGTCACATCCGCCAACTCAGCAAATGGTGGACGCTTCTATTAAAAATTTAAAGGAACGTGGCGGTTCATCACTTCTTGCAATAAAAAAAATATATCACTGCCACCTATAAATGCGACGCCCAAAAGTTAGCGCCATTCATCAAGAAGTACCTAAAATCGGCCGTGGTCAATGGAAAGCTTATCCAAACAAAGGGAAAAGGTGCATCTGGATCTTTCAAACTGTCGGCCTCCGCCAAGAAGGACAAGGATCCGAAGGCAAAGTCGAAGGTTTTGTCTGCAGAGAAAAAAGTTCAAAGCAAGAAGGTAGCCTCTAAGAAGATTGGTGTCTCCTCCAAAAAAACTGCCGCTGGGGCTGCTGACAAAAAGCCCAAAGCTAAGAAGGGTGTGGCTACCAAAAAGACTGCCGAAAATAAGAAAACTGAAGGCAAAAGCCAGGATGCCAAGAAAACTGGAATCGTAAAGTCGAAGAACGCCGCAACAAAGGCGAAAGTGACTGCATCGAAGCCAAAGGCTGTAGTAGCGAAAGCCCCAAAGGCAAAGCCAGCGGTGTCTGCAAGACCCAAAAAGACGGTGAAGAAAGCATCGGTTTCTGCTACTGCCAAGAAGCCGAAAGCGAAGACTACGGCTGCCAAAAAGTAAATTGTGAAAAAGTACAGTATTTGGAACATGTTCGCAATCAAAACTTTAGATTTATGATTTATAGATCTGAAATTTGTTTATACAAGTCCTTTTCAGGGCTAACGTTCTGTTGCAAGAGAAAAAAACTTTAATTTAAATAGTATTTGTGTATTAAAATGTTCTACTTATTTATTAGCTGACGTTCGCAGTAACAATAAAACGCTTCATGTCTTTCGTTGCGTTATTGAATTACATTGCATATGGCCGCATTCAGTTTTCGTTACCTATATTTATTTGAACAGTATCCCATATTGCGGGTAGATACGTTTTATGGTAAATTCATTTTCATTGGTGATTGGTATATCGAAAAATGCATTTCTTTGGTATAACATTGTGGCCCTGAAAAGGGCCGTTTTGGATTGTTGTCCGCATTCACAGGAGCCAATTATTTGGAGCTGGTGTACTTGGTAACAGCCTTGGTTCCCTCACTGACAGCATGCTTGGCCAACTCTCCAGGCAGAAGCAGGCGAACAGCCGTTTGGATTTCCCGACTGGTGATGGTCGAGCGCTTGTTGTAGTGAGCTAGACGAGACGCTTCGGCAGCAATTCGCTCGAAAATATCATTTACAAAGCTGTTCATTATGCTCATCGCCTTCGACGAAATTCCGGTGTCAGGATGGACCTGCTTGAGAACCTTGTAAATGTAGATGGCATAGCTCTCCTTCCTCTTGCGCTTCTTTTCTTGTCGGTCTTGGTGATGTTCTTCTGAGCCTTGCCAGCCTTCTTGGCTGCCTTTCCACTAGTTTTCGGAGGCATTGTTCACGTTACTTATATTTTCACAAACACAATTCACTTATCGTGATGTGGGCCCGAACGCGTTCACCTTTATACTTTTTTTCGAGCAGTCAATTCAGGTCTAAGTCACCCACCCCTAACTGAACGCGCCGGCAAACGGAAAAGTATAAATATTCCGCTGTCGGCGTTCGACGAGCATTCGTGTTCCGTGTGTAAAGTGAACTAAGTGAAATAAACGCAAAGCAAAATGTCTGGACGTGGAAAAGGTGGCAAAGTGAAGGGAAAGGCAAAGTCCCGCTCGAACCGTGCCGGTCTTCAATTCCCTGTGGGCCGTATTCACCGTCTGCTCCGAAAGGGCAACTACGCCGAGCGTGTTGGTGCAGGCGCTCCAGTTTACCTAGCTGCCGTAATGGAATATCTGGCCGCTGAGGTTCTCGAGTTGGCTGGCAATGCTGCTCGTGACAACAAGAAGACTAGAATTATTCCGCGTCATCTGCAACTGGCCATCCGAAACGACGAGGAGTTAAACAAGCTGCTCTCCGGCGTCACAATTGCACAAGGTGGCGTGTTGCCTAATATACAGGCTGTTCTGTTGCCCAAGAAGACCGAGAAGAAGGCCTAAACGTTTCAAAGGCTAAGCTAAAAACCTACTTGTACATAAAATCGTCAAACCGTCCTTTTCAGGACGACCAAATTATTACCAAAGAATTGAAAAAATTTTACACTTGGGAATTTTTTGTAGATAGTAAATCATAAAAAAAACTACTTAAGATTGACATGTAGTACAGTTTTTCTTCTATATGCGGTATAAACTACAATTTGCTTCTTTAAATACTCACACCCACCACTTCAGTCGGTTCAAGGCCATGTTAGAAATACACATTCCGTCTGAAAGAGTACGAACTACCGACATTTATTTTTAGTTACGACCTACATATTTTTCTAAGTCCCAACCAATTAAATTAAATACTTTTTGAAAATCTTCCTCCTTTTAAAAACTAAATAGTGGTCCTGAAAAGGACCGATTGCTTAATAGGGGTACAGAATTTACAGTTTTTTTAACCGCCAAATCCGTAGAGGGTGCGGCCTTGCCTCTTCAGAGCGTAGACAACATCCATGGCTGTAACAGTCTTCCTCTTGGCGTGTTCGGTGTAGGTGACGGCATCACGAATTACGTTCTCCAAGAAAACCTTCAGAACGCCACGCGTTTCCTCGTATATGAGTCCAGATATGCGCTTCACACCGCCTCGACGAGCCAAACGGCGGATAGCAGGCTTCGTGATACCTTGGATGTTATCACGCAGCACTTTGCGATGACGCTTGGCGCCACCCTTTCCCAAGCCTTTGCCTCCTTTACCACGACCAGTCATTTTTCACTGTTTTATACTATTATACACACACAGCACGAAAGTCACTAAAGAACTAAATTCAACGTTTCGGCGTGCCCCTATTTATAGGTAAAACGACAAAAACCCGAGAGAGTACGAACGATATGTTCGTTTCGTTCTTCGGTCGTCAAATGAAATGGCCTCTGTTTTCTCTCTCTCTCTTTCACCATCCACGATTGCTATATAAGTAGGTAGCAAATGCTCTGATCGTTTATTTGTTTTTAAACGTGAAGTAGTGAACGTGAAATTTTGTGAAATCCAAATGGCTCGTACCAAGCAAACTGCACGCAAATCGACTGGTGGAAAAGCACCACGCAAACAACTGGCTACAAAGGCCGCTCGCAAGAGTGCTCCAGCCACTGGAGGTGTGAAGAAGCCCCATCGCTATCGCCCTGGAACAGTGGCCTTGCGTGAAATCCGTCGCTACCAAAAGAGCACCGAGCTTCTAATCCGCAAGCTGCCTTTCCAGCGTCTGGTGCGTGAAATCGCTCAGGACTTTAAGACGGACTTGCGATTCCAGAGCTCGGCGGTTATGGCTCTGCAGGAAGCTAGCGAAGCCTACCTAGTTGGTCTCTTCGAAGATACCAACTTGTGTGCCATTCATGCCAAGCGTGTCACCATTATGCCCAAAGACATCCAGTTAGCGCGACGCATTCGCGGCGAGCGTGCTTAAGCTGACAGGGCATCAACTACTCTATAATCGGTCCTTTTCAGGACCACAAACTAGAATCAATGAGATACAATTTTCTGTTGCGACTATTTATAAAATAAAAACAAATAAGAACATAATTCATATTCTATTATTATTATATTAATATCTTCAATCATACGTAAAAATAGTAATTCTGCCAGAGAAAGAATGAAAATAATCTTATTTTTATTATTAAATTAAAGAAGAGGTTATTACAATAATAAATATTTTTTATTTGTTCTTGATGCTAACGTCCAGTAAAACTAGCAGTAAAAGTGTCGTGGCAAGGGACGCTGAACTTTAAACACCTAAAAAAAATCTAAATTCCGCGAAAGACAGTTTGGAAATAATGAAATTACATTGATGAGAGCAATTTTTATAAAATAACAGAAAATAATAAAATAAAATGAGCTGTTTTATATTTTTTTCTATGTGTTAACTAAAGTTGGAAATATTATTGAAGAGGTCGTACGGGACAATTGACACTGTCCCTTCAAACGTCTGTAAAAAATAAAAGTTATCTAAAATTCAGCATGGAAATTGGTTAATTTGGTTGGGAATTTAATATCTATATCTATCTAACAAAGGATAATAAAAAAATTGTTGCTTCTTATTTTTTATTTGATTTATTTATTTGACTACATCGAGGCTAATGCATATATGGCGAGGAAATCGATTGATTTCCGAACAAATTATTTGAAAATATGCATGAAAGGTCTGATCTAACTAAGCAAACACATTAATAATTCAAGAAAATTTTATTAATTATATTAATATTATATTATTTAAGAAAGTATTTGTATTTTTAACGATAGAAAATTATTTCTGAATGCTGCCGTAAAGGCAGTAGGTTCTGTAGGTTAATGTGAACTTAAATTAACTAATATAGTATCTTAATTAATAATATACGCTTCTTTCAGAAGTCTTTCTAAGGGATGAAACGTTGCAATTTCAATAAACATTAGGAATTAGTAAAATATTTGCAATATTTCTTATTTTAAATTGATGTTTTGTTATAAATTGGTCCAGTTAAAAATGTAAATATAAAACTTCAATCAACATTTGAAAGTCTCAAAACCCATATTACATCCTTTTAAAAATGCAAAGTGACGAAATAATTATTTAAAAGTGTAGAACAATTAAAACCTTTTTTTATTAATGATTTTAAATACTAAAAAATTAAAAAAAGTTTATACTTCAAGCCAACTTCGACATAGTAAACGACTGATGTCAGTAGCATTGTTAAAGTGCTCTCCTCCTCGATTCTCATAAGAGCAAAGGAGGTTGGTAGGCAGCGCGCGGGCCGTTTTTAACAGAAAAAAAGTGTTCTCAGTGAATAAAATGTCTGATTCTGCAGTTGCAACGTCCGCTTCCCCAGTGGCTGCCACGCCAGCGACAGTTGAGAAGAAAGTGGTCCAAAAAAGGCATCTGGATCCGCTGGCACAAAGGCTAAGAAAGCCACTGCGACGCCGTCACATCCGCCAACTCAGCAAATGGTGGACGCTTCTATTAAAAATTTAAAGGAACGTGGCGGTTCATCACTTCTTGCAATAAAAAAATATATCACTGCCACCTATAAATGCGACGCCCAAAAGTTAGCGCCATTCATCAAGAAGTACCTAAAATCGGCCGTGGTCAATGGAAAGCTTATCCAAACAAAGGGAAAAGGTGCATCTGGATCTTTCAAACTGTCGGCCTCCGCCAAGAAGGACAAGGATCCGAAGGCAAAGTCGAAGGTTTTGTCTGCAGAGAAAAAAGTTCAAAGCAAGAAGGTAGCCTCTAAGAAGATTGGTGTCTCCTCCAAAAAAACTGCCGCTGGGGCTGCTGACAAAAAGCCCAAAGCTAAGAAGGTGTGGCTACCAAAAAGACTGCCGAAAATAAGAAAACTGAGAAGGCAAAAGCCAAGGATGCCAAGAAAACTGGAATCGTAAAGTCGAAGAACGCCGCAACAAAGGCGAAAGTGACTGCATCGAAGCCAAAGGCTGTAGTAGCGAAAGCCCCAAAGGCAAAGCCAGCGGTGTCTGCAAGACCAAAAAGACGGTGAAGAAAGCATCGGTTTCTGCTACTGCCAAGAAGCCGAAAGCGAAGACTACGGCTGCCAAAAGTAAATTGTGAAAAAGTACAGTATTTGGAACATGTTCGCAATCAAAACTTAGATTTATGATTTATAGATCTGAAATTTGTTTATACAAGTCCTTTTCAGGGCTACAACGTTCTGTTGCAAGAGAAAAAAACTTTAATTTAAATAGTATTTGTGTATTAAAATGTTCTACTTATTTATTAGCTGACGTTCGCGCAGTAACAATAAAACGCTTCATGTCTTTCGTTGCGTTATTGAATTACATTGCATATTGGCCGCATTCAGTTTTCGTTACCTATATTTATTTGAACAGTATCTCCCATATTGCGGGTAGATACGTTTTATTGGTAAATTCATTTTCATTGGTGATTGGTATATCGAAAAATGCATTTCTTTGGTATAACATTGTGGCCCTGAAAAGGGCCGTTTTGGATTGTTGTCCGCATTCACAGGAGCCAATATTTGGAGCTGGTGTACTTGGTAACAGCCTTGGTTCCCTCACTGACAGCATGCTTGGCCAACTCTCCAGGCAGAAGCAGGCGAACAGCCGTTTGGATTTCCCGACTGGTGATGGTCGAGCGCTTGTTGTAGTGAGCTAGACGAGACGCTTCGGCAGCAATTCGCTCGAAAATATCATTTACAAAGCTGTTCATTATGCTCATCGCCTTCGACGAAATTCCGGTGTCAGGATGGACCTGCTTGAGAACCTTGTAAATGTAGGCATAGCTCTCCTTCCTCTTGCGCTTCTTTTTCTTGTCGGTCTTGGTGATGTTCTTCTGAGCCTTGCCAGCCTTCTTGGCTGCCTTTCCACTAGTTTTCGGAGGCATTGTTCACGTTACTTATATTTTCACAAACACAATTCACTTATCGTGATGTGGGCCCGAACGCGTTCACCTTTATACTTTTTTTCGAGCAGTCAATTCAGGTCTAAGTCACCCACCCCTAACTGAACGCGCCGGCAAACGGAAAAGTATAAATATTCCGCTGTCGGCGTTCGACGAGCATTCGTGTTCCGTGTGTAAAGTGAACTAAGTGAAATAAACGCAAAGCAAATGTCTGGACGTGGAAAAGGTGGCAAAGTGAAGGGAAAGGCAAAGTCCCGCTCGAACCGTGCCGGTCTTCAATTCCCTGTGGGCCGTATTCACCGTCTGCTCCGAAAGGGCAACTACGCCGAGCGTGTTGGTGCAGGCGCTCCAGTTTACCTAGCTGCCGTAATGGAATATCTGGCCGCTGAGGTTCTCGAGTTGGCTGGCAATGCTGCTCGTGACAACAAGAAGACTAGAATTATTCCGCGTCATCTGCAACTGGCCATCCGAAACGACGAGGAGTTAAACAAGCTGCTCTCCGGCGTCACAATTGCACAAGGTGGCGTGTTGCCTAATATACAGGCTGTTCTGTTGCCCAAGAAGACCGAGAAGAAGGCCTAAACGTTTCAAAGGCTAAGCTAAAAACCTACTTGTACATAAAATCGTCAAACCGTCCTTTTCAGGACGACCAAATTATTACCAAAGAATTGAAAAATTTTACACTTGGGAATTTTTTGTAGATAGTAAATCAAAAAAAACTACTTAAAGATTGACATGTAGTACAGTTTTTCTTCTATATGCGGTATAAACTACAATTTGCTTCTTTAAATACTCCCACACCACCACTTCAGTCGGTTCAAGGCCATGTTAGAAATACACATTCCGTCTGAAAGAGTACGAACTACCGACATTTATTTTTAGTTACGACCTACATATTTTTTAAGTCCCAACCAATTAAATTAAATACTTTTTGAAAATCTCCTTTTTTTTAAAAACTAATAGTGGTCCTGAAAAGGACCGATTGCTTAATAGGGGTACAATTTACAGTTTTTTTAAACCGCCAAATCCGTAGAGGGTGCGGCCTTGCCTCTTCAGAGCGTAGACAACATCCATGGCTGTAACAGTCTTCCTCTTGGCGTGTTCGGTGTAGGTGACGGCATCACGAATTACGTTCTCCAAAGAAAACCTTCAGAACGCCACGCGTTTCCTCGTATATGAGTCCAGATATGCGCTTCACACCGCCTCGACGAGCCAAACGGCGGATAGCAGGCTTCGTGATACCTTGGATGTTATCACGCAGCACTTTGCGATGACGCTTGGCGCCACCCTTTCCCAAGCCTTTGCCTCCTTTACCACGACCAGTCATTTTTCACTGTTTTATACTATTATACACACACAGCACGAAAGTCACTAAAGAACTAAATTCAACGTTTCGGGTTGCCCCTATTTATGGTAAAACGACCAAAACCCGAGAGAGTACGAACGATATGTTCGTTTCGTTCTTCGTTCGTCAAATGAAA
>NW_022881274.1:0-31592 GCF_004382145.1 Drosophila mauritiana | reverse complement strand
GTGCGTGAAATCGCTCAGGACTTTAAGACGGACTTGCGATTCCAGAGCTCGGCGGTTATGGCTCTGCAGGAAGCTAGCGAAGCCTACCTAGTTGGTCTCTTCGAAGATACCAACTTGTGTGCCATTCATGCCAAGCGTGTCACCATTATGCCCAAAGACATCCAGTTAGCGCGACGCATTCGCGGCGAGCGTGCTTAAGCTGACAGGGCATCAACTTGCAGTGTAGTACTCTATAATCGGTCCTTTTCAGGACCACAAACTAGAATCAATGAGATACAATTTTCTGTTGCGACTATTTATAAAATAAAAACAAATAAGAACATAATTCATATTCTATTATTATTATATTAATATCTTCAATCATACGTAAAAATAGTAATTCTGCCAGAGAAAGAATGAAAATAATCTTATTTTTATTATTAAATTAAAGAAGAGGTTATTACAATAATAAATATTTTTTATTTGTTCTTGATGCTAACGTCCAGTAAAACTAGCAGTAAAAGTGTCGTGGCAAGGGACGCTGAACTTTAAACACCTAAAAAAAATCTAAATTCCGCGAAAGACAGTTTGGAAATAATGAAATTACATTGATGAGAGCAATTTTTATAAAATAACAGAAAATAATAAAATAAAATGAGCTGTTTTATATTTTTTTCTATGTTAACTAAAGTTGGAAATATTATTGAAGAGGTCGTACGGGACAATTGACACTGTCCCTTCAAACGTCTGTAAAAAATAAAAGTTATCTAAAATTCAGCATGGAAATTGGTTAATTTGGTTGGGGAATTTAATATCTATATCTATCTAACAAAGGATAATAAAAAAATTGTTGCTTCTTATTTTTTATTTGATTTATTTATTTGACTACATCGAGGCTAATGCATATATGGCGAGGAAATCGATTGATTTCCGAACAAATTATTTGAAAATATGCATGAAAGGTCTGATCTAACTAAGCAAACACATTAATAATTCAAGAAAATTTTATTAATTATATTAATATTATATTATTTAAGAAAGTATTTGTATTTTTAACGATAGAAAATTATTTCTGAATGCTGCCGTAAAGGCAGTAGGTTCTGTAGGTTAATGTGAACTTAAATTAACTAATATAGTATCTTAATTAATAATATACGCTTCTTTCAGAAGTCTTTCTAAGGGATGAACGTTGCAATTTCAATAAACATTAGGAATTAGTAAAATATTTGCAATATTTCTTATTTTAATTGATGTTTTGTTATAAATTGGTCCAGTTAAAAATGTAAATATAAAACTTCAATCAACATTTGAAAGTCTCAAAACCCATATTACATCCTTTTAAAAATGCAAAGTGACGAAATAATTATTTAAAAGTGTAGAACAATTAAAACCTTATTTTTTATTAATGATTTTAATACTAAAAAATTAAAAAAAGTTTATACTTCAAGCCAACTTCGACATAGTAAACGACTGATGTCAGTAGCATTGTTAAAGTGCTCTCCTCCTCGATTCTCATAAGAGCAAAGGAGGTTGGTAGGCAGCGCGCGGGCCGTTTTTAACAGAAAAAAAGTGTTCTCAGTGAATAAAATGTCTGATTCTGCAGTTGCAACGTCCGCTTCCCCAGTGGCTGCCACGCCAGCGACAGTTGAGAAGAAAGTGGTCCAAAAAAAGGCATCTGGATCCGCAAAGGCTAAGAAAGCCACTGCGACGCCGTCACATCCGCCAACTCAGCAAATGGTGGACGCTTCTATTAAAAATTTAAAGGAACGTGGCGGTTCATCACTTCTTGCAATAAAAAATATATCACTGCCACTATAAATGCGACGCCCAAAAGTTAGCGCCATTCATCAAGAAGTACCTAAAATCGGCCGTGGTCAATGGAAAGCTTATCCAAACAAGGGAAAAGGTGCATCTGGATCTTTCAAACTGTCGGCCTCCGCCAAGAAGGACAAGGATCCGAAGCAAAGTCAAGGTTTTGTCTGCAGAGAAAAAAGTTCAAAGCAAGAAGGTAGCCTCTAAGAAGATTGGTGTCTCCTCCAAAAAAACTGCCGCTGGGCTGCTGACAAAAAGCCCAAAGCTAAGAAGGGTGTGGCTACCAAAAAAGACTGCCGAAAATAAGAAAACTGAGAAGGCAAAAGCCAAGGATGCCAAGAAAACTGGAATCGTAAAGTCGAAGAACGCCGCAACAAAGGCGAAAGTGACTGCATCGAAGCCAAAGGCTGTAGTAGCGAAAGCCCCAAAGGCAAAGCCAGCGGTGTCTGCAAGACCCAAAAAGACGGTGAAGAAAGCATCGGTTTCTGCTACTGCCAAGAAGCCGAAAGCGAAGATACGGCTGCCAAAAAGTAAATTGTGAAAAAGTACAGTATTTGGAACATGTTCGCAATCAAAACTTTAGATTTATGATTTATAGATCTGAATTTGTTTATACAAGTCCTTTTCAGGGCTACAACGTTCTGTTGCAAGAGAAAAAAACTTTAATTTAATAGTATTTGTGTATTAAAATGTTCTATTATTTATTAGCTGACGTTCGCAGTAACAATAAACGCTTCATGTCTTCGTTGCGTTATTGAATTACATTGCATATTGCCGCATTCAGTTTTCGTTACCTATATTTATTTGAACAGTATTCCATATGGGGTAGATACGTTTTATTGTAATTTCATTTTCATTGGTGATTGGTATATCGAAAAATGCATTTCTTTGGTATAAACATTGTGGCCTGAAAAGGGCGTTTTGGATTGTTGTCCGCATTCACAGGAGCAATTATTTGGAGCTGGTGTACTTGGTAACAGCCTTGGTTCCTCACTGACGCATGCTTGGCAACTCTCGGCAGAAGCGGGCGAACAGCCGTTTGGGATTTCCCGATGGTGATGGTCGAGCGCTTGTTGTAGTGAGCTAGGACGAGACGCTTCGGCAGCAATGTCGCTCGGAAAATATATTTACAAAGCTGTTCATTATGCTCATGGCTTCGACGAAATTCCGGTGTCAGGATGGACTGCTGAGAACTTGTAAATGTAGATGGCATAAGTCTCTTCCTTCTTGCGCTTCTTTTTCTTGTCGGTCTTGGTGATGTTCTTCTGAGCCTTGCCAGCCTTCTTGGCTGCCTTTCACTAGTTTTCGGAGGCATTGTTCACGTTACTTATATTTCACAACACAATTCACTTATCGTGATGTGGGCCGAACGCGTTCACCTTTATACTTTTTTTCGAGCAGTCAATTCAGGTCTAAGTCACCACCCTAACTGAACGCGCCGGCAAACGGAAAAGTATAAATATTCCGCTGTCGGCGTTCGACGAGCATTCGTGTTCCGTGTGTAAAGTGACTAAGTGAAATAAACGCAAAGCAAAATGTCTGGACGTGGAAAAGGTGGCAAAGTGAAGGGAAAGGCAAAGGTCCCGCTCGAACCGTGCCGGTCTTCAATTCCCTGTGGGCGTATTC
Source organism: Drosophila mauritiana (assembly GCF_004382145.1). NCBI lineage: Eukaryota > Metazoa > Arthropoda > Insecta > Diptera > Drosophilidae > Drosophila > Drosophila mauritiana. The sequence goes on along the minus strand of NW_022881274.1, from coordinate 28,175 downwards.
ACCGCTGCTCCGAAGGGATAGCCGAGCGTGGTTGGTGCAGGCGCTCCAGTTTACATATGCGTAATGGAATATTGGCGCTGAGGTTCTCGAGTTGGCTGGGCAATGCTGCTCGTGACAAAGCAAAGGACTAAAATTATTCGCGTCATCTGCAACTGGCCTGCCGAAACGCGGAGGAGTTTAACAGCTGCTTCCGGCGTCACAATTTGCAACAAGGTGGCGTGTTGCCTAATATACGGCTGTTCTGTTGCCCAAGAAGACCGAGAGAAGGCTAAACGTTTCAAAGGCTAAGCCTAAAAACCTACTTGTAATAAATGTCAAAGACCTTTTCAGGACGACCAAATTATTACAAAGAATGAAAAAATTTACCACTTGGGAATTTTTTGTAGATGTAATCATAAAAAACTACTTAAAGATTGGACATGTAGTACAGTTTTTCTTTATATGCGTATAAACTACAATTTGTTCTTTACATACTCCCACACCACCACTTCAGTCGGTTCAAGGCCATGTTAGAAATACACATTCCGTCTGAAAGAGTACGAACTACCGACATTTATTTTTAGTTACGACCTACATATTTTCTAAGTCCCAACCAATTAAATTAAATACTTTTTGAAAATCTTCCTCCTTTTAAAAACTAAATAGTGGTCCTGAAAAGGACCGATTGCTTAATAGGGGTACAGAATTTACAGTTTTTTTAACCGCCAAATCCGTAGAGGGTGGCGCCTTGCCTCTCAGAGCGTAGACACATCCATGGCTGTAACAGTCTTCCTCTTGGGTGTTCGGTGTAGGGTGACGGCATCACGAATTACGTTCTCCAAGAAAACCTTCAGAACGCCACGCGTTTCCTCGTATATGAGTCCAGATATGCGCTTCCACCGCCTCGACGAGCCAACGGGCGGATAGCAGGCTTCGTGATACCTTGGATGTTATACGCCAGCACTTTGCGATGACGCTTGGCGCACCTTTCCCAAGCCTTTGCCTCCTTTACCACGACAGTCATTTTTCACTGTTTATACTATTATACACACACAGCACGAAAGTCACTAAAGAATAAATTCAACGTTTCGGCGTGCCCCTATTTATAGGTAAAACGACAAAAACCGAGAGAGTACGAACGATATGTTCGTTTCGTTCTTCGGTCGTCAAATGAAATGGCCTCTGTTTTTTCTCTCTCTCTTTCACCATCCCACGATTGCTATATAAGTAGGTAGCAAATGCTCTGATCGTTTATTGTGTTTTTAAACGTGAAGTAGTGAACGTGAAATTTTGTGAAATCCAAATGGCTCGTACCAAGCAAACTGCACGCAAATCGACTGGTGGAAAAGCACCACGCAAACAACTGGCTACAAAGGCCGCTCGCAGAGTGTCCAGCCACTGGAGGTGTGAAGAAGCCCCATCGCTATCGCCCTGGAACAGTGGCTTGCGTGAAATCCGTCGCTACCAAAGAGCACGAGCTTCTAATCCGCAAGCTGCCTTTCCAGCGTCTGGTGCGTGAAATCGCTCAGGACTTTAAGACGGACTTGCGATTCCAGAGCTCGGCGGTTATGGCTCTGCAGGAAGCTAGCGAAGCCTACCTAGTTGGTCTCTTCGAAGATACCAACTTGTGTGCCATTCATGCCAAGCGTGTCACCATTATGCCCAAGACATCCAGTTAGCGCGACGCATTCGCGGCGAGCGTGCTTAAGCTGACAGGGCATCAACTTGCAGTGTAGTACTCTATAATCGGTCCTTTTCAGGACCACAAACTAGAATAAATGAGATTACAATTTTCTGTTGCGACTATTATAAAATAAAAACAAATAAAACATAATTCATTCTATTATTATTATATAATATTTCAATCATACGTAAAAATAGTAATTCTGCCAGAGAAAGAATGAAAAATCTTATTTTTATTATTAAATTAAAGAAGAGGTTATTAATAATAAATATTTTTTATTTGTTCTTGATGCTAACGTCCAGTAAAACTAGCAGTAAAAGTGTCGTGGCAAAGGGAGCTGAACTTAAACACCTAAAAAAAATCTAAATTCCGAAAGACAGTTTGGAAATAAAAATTACATTGATGAGAGCAATTTTTATAAAATAACAGAAAATAATAAAAAAATGAGCTGTTTATATTTTTTTCTATGTGTTAACTAAAGTTGGAAATATTATTGAAGAGGTCGTACGGGACAATTGACACTGTCCCTTCAAAACGTCTGTAAAAAATAAAAGTTATCTAAAATTCAGCATGGAAATTGGTTAATTTGGTTGGGGAATTTAATATCTATATCTATCTAACAAAGGATAATAAAAAAATTGTTGCTTCTTATTTTTTATTTGATTTATTTATTTGACTACATCGAGGCTAATGCATATATGGCGAGGAAATCGATTGATTTCCGAACAAATTATTTGAAAATATGCATGAAAGGTCTGATCTAACTAAGCAAACACATTAATAATTCAAGAAAATTTTATTAATATTAATATTATATTATTAAGAAAGTATTTGTATTTTTAACGATAGAAAATTATTTCTGAATGCTGCCGTAAAGGCAGTAGGTTCTGTAGGTTAATGTGAACTTAAATTAACTAATATAGTATCTTAATTAATAATATACGCTTCTTTCAGAAGTCTTTCTAAGGGATGAACGTTGCAATTTCAATAAACATTAGGAATTAGTAAAATATTTGCAATATTTCTTATTTTAATTGATGTTTTGTTATAAATTGGTCCAGTTAAAAAATGTAAATATAAAACTTCAATCAACATTTGAAAGTCTCAAAACCCATATTACATCCTTTTAAAAATGCAAAGTGACGAAATAATTATTTAAAAGTGTAGAACAATTAAAACCTTATTTTTATTAATGATTTTAAATACTAAAAAATTAAAAAAAGTTTATACTTCAAGCCAACTTCGACATAGTAAACGACTGATGTCAGTAGCATTGTTAAAGTGCTCTCCTCCTCGATTCTCATAAGAGCAAAGGAGGTTGGTAGGCAGCGCGCGGGCCGTTTTTAACAGAAAAAAAGTGTTCTCAGTGAATAAAATGTCTGATTCTGCAGTTGCAACGTCCGCTTCCCCAGTGGCTGCCACGCCAGCGACAGTTGAGAAGAAAGTGGTCCAAAAAAAGGCATCTGGATCCGCAAAGGCTAAGAAAGCCACTGCGACGCCATCACATCCGCCAACTCAGCAAATGGTGGACGCTTCTATTAAAAATTTAAAGGAACGTGGCGGTTCATCACTTCTTGCAATAAAAAAATATATCACTGCCACCTATAAATGCGACGCCCAAAAGTTAGCGCCATTCATCAAGAAGTACCTAAAATCGGCCGTGGTCAATGGAAAGCTTATCCAAACAAAGGGAAAAGGTGCATCTGGATCTTTCAAACTGTCGGCCTCCGCCAAGAAGGACAAGGATCCGAAGGCAAAGTCTAAGGTTTTGTCTGCAGAGAAAAAAGTTCAAAGCAAGAAGGTAGCCTCTAAGAAGATTGGTGTCTCCTCCAAAAAAACTGCCGCTGGGGCTGCTGACAAAAGCCCAAAGCTAAGAAGGGTGTGGCTACCAAAAAGACTGCCGAAATAAGAAAACTGAGAAGGCAAAAGCCAAGGACGCCAAGAAAACTGGAATCGTAAAGTCGAAGAACGCCGCAACAAAGGCGAAAGTGACTGCATCGAAGCCAAAGGCTGTAGTAGCGAAAGCCCCAAAGGCAAAGCCAGCGGTGTCTGCAAGACCCAAAAAGACGGTGAAGAAAGCATCGGTTTCTGCTACTGCCAAGAAGCCGAAAGCGAAGACTACGGCTGCCAAAAAGTAAATTGTGAAAAAGTACAGTATTTGGAACATGTTCGCAATCAAAACTTTAGATTTATGATTTATAGATCTGAAATTTGTTTATACAAGTCCTTTTCAGGGCTACAACGTTCTGTTGCAAGAGAAAAAAACTTTAATTTAAATAGTATTTGTGTATTAAAATGTTCTACTTATTTATTAGCTGACGTTCGCAGTAACAATAAAACGCTTCATGTCTTTCGTTGCGTTATTGAATTACATTGCATATTGGCCGCATTCAGTTTTCGTTACCTATATTTATTTGAACAGTATCTCCCATATTGCGGTAGATACGTTTTATTGGTAAATTCATTTTCATTGGTGATTGGTATATCGAAAAATGCATTTCTTTGGTATAACATTGTGGCCCTGAAAAGGGCCGTTTTGGATTGTTGTCCGCATTCACAGGAGCCAATTATTTGGAGCTGGTGTACTTGGTAACAGCCTTGGTTCCCTCACTGACAGCATGCTTGGCCAACTCTCCAGGCAGAAGCAGGCGAACAGCCGTTTGGATTTCCCGACTGGTGATGGTCGAGCGCTTGTTGTAGTGAGCTAGACGAGACGCTTCGGCAGCAATTCGCTCGAAAATATCATTTACAAAGCTGTTCATTATGCTCATCGCCTTCGACGAAATTCCGGTGTCAGGATGGACCTGCTTGAGAACCTTGTAAATGTAGATGGCATAGCTCTCCTTCCTCTTGCGCTTCTTTTTCTTGTCGGTCTTGGTGATGTTCTTCTGAGCCTTGCCAGCCTTCTTGGCTGCCTTTCCACTAGTTTTCGGAGGCATTGTTCACGTTACTTATATTTTCACAAACACAATTCACTTATCGTGATGTGGGCCCGAACGCGTTCACCTTTATACTTTTTTTCGAGCAGTCAATTCAGGTCTAAGTCACCCACCCCTAACTGAACGCGCCGGCAAACGGAAAAGTATAAATATTCCGCTGTCGGCGTTCGACGAGCATTCGTGTTCCGTGTGTAAAGTGAACTAAGTGAAATAAACGCAAAGCAAAATGTCTGGACGTGGAAAAGGTGGCAAAGTGAAGGGAAAGGCAAAGTCCCGCTCGAACCGTGCCGGTCTTCAATTCCCTGTGGGCCGTATTCACCGTCTGCTCCGAAAGGGCAACTACGCCGAGCGTGTTGGTGCAGGCGCTCCAGTTTACCTAGCTGCCGTAATGGAATATCTGGCCGCTGAGGTTCTCGAGTTGGCTGGCAATGCTGCTCGTGACAACAAGAAGACTAGAATTATTCCGCGTCATCTGCAACTGGCCATCCGAAACGACGAGGAGTTAAACAAGCTGCTCTCCGGCGTCACAATTGCACAAGGTGGCGTGTTGCCTAATATACAGGCTGTTCTGTTGCCCAAGAAGACCGAGAAGAAGGCCTAAACGTTTCAAAGGCTAAGCTAAAAACCTACTTGTACATAAAATCGTCAAACCGTCCTTTTCAGGACGACCAAATTATTACCAAAGAATTGAAAAAATTTTACACTTGGGAATTTTTTGTAGATAGTAAATCATAAAAAAAAACTACTTAAAGATTGACATGTAGTACAGTTTTTCTTCTATATGCGGTATAAACTACAATTTGCTTCTTTAAATACTCCCACACCCACCACTTCAGTCGGTTCAAGGCCATGTTAGAAATACACATTCCGTCTGAAAGAGTACGAACTACCGACATTTATTTTTAGTTACGACCTACATATTTTCTAAGTCCCAACCAATTAAATTAAATACTTTTTGAAAATCTTCCTCCTTTTAAAAACTAAATAGTGGTCCTGAAAAGGACCGATTGCTTAATAGGGGTACAGAATTTACAGTTTTTTTAACCGCCAAATCCGTAGAGGGTGCGGCCTTGCCTCTTCAGAGCGTAGACAACATCCATGGCTGTAACAGTCTTCCTCTTGGCGTGTTCGGTGTAGGTGACGGCATCACGAATTACGTTCTCCAAGAAAACCTTCAGAACGCCACGCGTTTCCTCGTATATGAGTCCAGATATGCGCTTCACACCGCCTCGACGAGCCAAACGGCGGATAGCAGGCTTCGTGATACCTTGGATGTTATCACGCAGCACTTTGCGATGACGCTTGGCGCCACCCTTTCCCAAGCCTTTGCCTCCTTTACCACGACCAGTCATTTTTCACTGTTTTATACTATTATACACACACAGCACGAAAGTCACTAAAGAACTAAATTCAACGTTTCGGCGTGCCCCTATTTATAGGTAAAACGACAAAAACCCGAGAGAGTACGAACGATATGTTCGTTTCGTTCTTCGGTCGTCAAATGAAATGGCCTCTGTTTTTCTCTCTCTCTTTCACCATCCACGATTGCTATATAAGTAGGTAGCAAATGCTCTGATCGTTTATTGTGTTTTTAAACGTGAAGTAGTGAACGTGAAATTTTGTGAAATCCAAATGGCTCGTACCAAGCAAACTGCACGCAAATCGACTGGTGGAAAAGCACCACGCAAACAACTGGCTACAAAGGCCGCTCGCAAGAGTGCTCCAGCCACTGGAGGTGTGAAGAAGCCCCATCGCTATCGCCCTGGAACAGTGGCCTTGCGTGAAATCCGTCGCTACCAAAAGAGCACCGAGCTTCTAATCCGCAAGCTGCCTTTCCAGCGTCTGGTGCGTGAAATCGCTCAGGACTTTAAGACGGACTTGCGATTCCAGAGCTCGGCGGTTATGGCTCTGCAGGAAGCTAGCGAAGCCTACCTAGTTGGTCTCTTCGAAGATACCAACTTGTGTGCCATTCATGCCAAGCGTGTCACCATTATGCCCAAAGACATCCAGTTAGCGCGACGCATTCGCGGCGAGCGTGCTTAAGCTGACAGGGCATCAACTACTCTATAATCGGTCCTTTTCAGGACCACAAACTAGAATCAATGAGATACAATTTTCTGTTGCGACTATTTATAAAATAAAAACAAATAAGAACATAATTCATATTCTATTATTATTATATTAATATCTTCAATCATACGTAAAAATAGTAATTCTGCCAGAGAAAGAATGAAAATAATCTTATTTTTATTATTAAATTAAAGAAGAGGTTATTACAATAATAAATATTTTTTATTTGTTCTTGATGCTAACGTCCAGTAAAACTAGCAGTAAAAGTGTCGTGGCAAGGGACGCTGAACTTTAAACACCTAAAAAAAATCTAAATTCCGCGAAAGACAGTTTGGAAATAATGAAATTACATTGATGAGAGCAATTTTTATAAAATAACAGAAAATAATAAAATAAAATGAGCTGTTTTATATTTTTTTCTATGTGTTAACTAAAGTTGGAAATATTATTGAAGAGGTCGTACGGGACAATTGACACTGTCCCTTCAAACGTCTGTAAAAAATAAAAGTTATCTAAAATTCAGCATGGAAATTGGTTAATTTGGTTGGGGAATTTAATATCTATATCTATCTAACAAAGGATAATAAAAAAATTGTTGCTTCTTATTTTTTATTTGATTTATTTATTTGACTACATCGAGGCTAATGCATATATGGCGAGGAAATCGATTGATTTCCGAACAAATTATTTGAAAATATGCATGAAAGGTCTGATCTAACTAAGCAAACACATTAATAATTCAAGAAAATTTTATTAATTATATTAATATTATATTATTTAAGAAAGTATTTGTATTTTTAACGATAGAAAATTATTTCTGAATGCTGCCGTAAAGGCAGTAGGTTCTGTAGGTTAATGTGAACTTAAATTAACTAATATAGTATCTTAATTAATAATATACGCTTCTTTCAGAAGTCTTTCTAAGGGATGAACGTTGCAATTTCAATAAACATTAGGAATTAGTAAAATATTTGCAATATTTCTTATTTTAATTGATGTTTTGTTATAAATTGGTCCAGTTAAAAATGTAAATATAAAACTTCAATCAACATTTGAAAGTCTCAAAACCCATATTACATCCTTTTAAAAATGCAAAGTGACGAAATAATTATTTAAAAGTGTAGAACAATTAAAACCTTGTTTTATTAATGATTTTAAATACTAAAAAATTAAAAAAGTTTATACTTCAAGCCAACTTCGACATAGTAAACGACTGATGTCAGTAGCATTGTTAAAGTGCTCTCCTCCTCGATTCTCATAAGAGCAAAGGAGGTTGGTAGGCAGCGCGCGGGCCGTTTTTAACAGAAAAAAAGTGTTCTCAGTGAATAAAATGTCTGATTCTGCAGTTGCAACGTCCGCTTCCCCAGTGGCTGCCACGCCAGCGACAGTTGAGAAGAAAGTGGTCCAAAAAAAGGCATCTGGATCCGGCAAAGGCTAAGAAAGCCACTGCGACGCCATCACATCCGCCAACTCAGCAAATGGTGGACGCTTCTATTAAAAATTTAAAGGAACGTGGCGGTTCATCACTTCTTGCAATAAAAAAATATATCACTGCCACCTATAAATGCGACGCCCAAAAGTTAGCGCCATTCATCAAGAAGTACCTAAAATCGGCCGTGGTCAATGGAAAGCTTATCCAAACAAAGGGAAAAGGTGCATCTGGATCTTTCAAACTGTCGGCCTCCGCCAAGAAGGACAAGGATCCGAAGGCAAAGTCGAAGGTTTTGTCTGCAGAGAAAAAGTTCAAAGCAAGAAGGTAGCCTCTAAGAAGATTGGTGTCTCCTCCAAAAAAACTGCCGCTGGGGCTGCTGACAAAAAGCCCAAAGCTAAGAAGGGTGTGGCTACCAAAAAGACTGCCGAAAATAAGAAAACTGAGAAGGCAAAAGCCAAGGAGCCAAGAAAACTGGAATCGTAAAGTCGAAGAACGCCGCAACAAAGGCGAAAGTGACTGCATCGAAGCCAAAGGCTGTAGTAGCGAAAGCCCCAAAGGCAAAGCCAGCGGTGTCTGCAAGACCCAAAAAGACGGTGAAGAAAGCATCGGTTTCTGCTACTGCCAAGAAGCCGAAAGCGAAGACTACGGCTGCCAAAAAGTAAATTGTGAAAAGTACAGTATTTGGAACATGTTCGCAATCAAAACTTTAGATTTATGATTTATAGATCTGAAATTTGTTTATACAAGTCCTTTTCAGGGCTACAACGTTCTGTTGCAAGAGAAAAAAACTTTAATTTAAATAGTATTTGTGTATTAAAATGTTCTACTTATTTATTAGCTGACGTTCGCAGTAACAATAAAACGCTTCATGTCTTTCGTTGCGTTATTGAATTACATTGCATATTGGCCGCATTCAGTTTTCGTTACCTATATTTATTTGAACAGTATCTCCATATTGCGGGTAGATACGTTTTATTGGTAAATTCATTTTCATTGGTGATTGGTATATCGAAAAATGCATTTCTTTGGTATAACATTGTGGCCCTGAAAAGGGCCGTTTTGGATTGTTGTCCGCATTCACAGGAGCCAATTATTTGGAGCTGGTGTACTTGGTAACAGCCTTGGTTCCCTCACTGACAGCATGCTTGGCCAACTCTCCAGGCAGAAGCAGGCGAACAGCCGTTTGGATTTCCCGACTGGTGATGGTCGAGCGCTTGTTGTAGTGAGCTAGACGAGACGCTTCGGCAGCAATTCGCTCGAAAATATCATTTACAAAGCTGTTCATTATGCTCATCGCCTTCGACGAAATTCCGGTGTCAGGATGGACCTGCTTGAGAACCTTGTAAATGTAGATGGCATAGCTCTCCTTCCTCTTGCGCTTCTTTTTCTTGTCGGTCTTGGTGATGTTCTTCTGAGCCTTGCCAGCCTTCTTGGCTGCCTTTCCACTAGTTTTCGGAGGCATTGTTCACGTTACTTATATTTTCACAAACACAATTCACTTATCGTGATGTGGGCCCGAACGCGTTCACCTTTATACTTTTTTTCGAGCAGTCCAATTCAGGTCTAAGTCACCCACCCCTAACTGAACGCGCCGGCAAACGGAAAAGTATAAATATTCCGCTGTCGGCGTTCGACGAGCATTCGTGTTCCGTGTGTAAAGTGAACTAAGTGAAATAAACGCAAAGCAAAATGTCTGGACGTGGAAAAGGTGGCAAAGTGAAGGGAAAGGCAAAGTCCCGCTCGAACCGTGCCGGTCTTCAATTCCCTGTGGGCCGTATTCACCGTCTGCTCCGAAAGGGCAACTACGCCGAGCGTGTTGGTGCAGGCGCTCCAGTTTACCTAGCTGCCGTAATGGAATATCTGGCCGCTGAGGTTCTCGAGTTGGCTGGCAATGCTGCTCGTGACAACAAGAAGACTAGAATTATTCCGCGTCATCTGCAACTGGCCATCCGAAACGACGAGGAGTTAAACAAGCTGCTCTCCGGCGTCACAATTGCACAAGGTGGCGTGTTGCCTAATATACAGGCTGTTCTGTTGCCCAAGAAGACCGAGAAGAAGGCCTAAACGTTTCAAAGGCTAAGCTAAAAACCTACTTGTACATAAAATCGTCAAACCGTCCTTTTCAGGACGACCAAATTATTACCAAAGAATTGAAAAAATTTTACACTTGGGAATTTTTTGTAGATAGTAAATCATAAAAAAAACTACTTAAAGATTGACATGTAGTACAGTTTTTCTTCTATATGCGGTATAAACTACAATTTGCTTCTTTAAATACTCCCACACCCACCACTTCAGTCGGTTCAAGGCCATGTTAGAAATACACATTCCGTCTGAAAGAGTACGAACTACCGACATTTATTTTTAGTTACGATCTACATATTTTTCAAGTCCCAACCAATTAAATTAAATACTTTTTGAAAATCTTCCTCCTTTTAAAAACTAAATAGTGGTCCTGAAAAGGACCGATTGCTTAATAGGGGTACAGAATTTACGTTTTTTTAACCGCCAAATCCGTAGAGGGTGCGGCCTTGCCTCTTCAGAGCGTAGACAACATCCATGGCTGTAACAGTCTTCCTCTTGGCGTGTTCGGTGTAGGTGACGGCATCACGAATTACGTTCTCCAAGAAAACCTTCAGAACGCCACGCGTTTCCTCGTATATGAGTCCAGATATGCGCTTCACACCGCCTCGACGAGCCAAACGGCGGATAGCAGGCTTCGTGATACCTTGGATGTTATCACGCAGCACTTTGCGATGACGCTTGGCGCCACCCTTTCCCAAGCCTTTGCCTCCTTTACCACGACCAGTCATTTTTCACTGTTTTATAATATTATACACACACAGCACGAAAGTCACTAAAGAACTAAATTCAACGTTTCGGCGTGCCCCTATTTATAGGTAAAACGACAAAAACCCGAGAGAGTACGAACGATATGTTCGTTTCGTTCTTCGGTCGTCAAATGAAATGGCCTCTGTTTTTCTCTCTCTCTTTCACCATCCACGATTGCTATATAAGTAGGTAGCAAATGCTCTGATCGTTTATTGTGTTTTTAAACGTGAAGTAGTGAACGTGAAATTTTGTGAAATCCAAATGGCTCGTACCAAGCAAACTGCACGCAAATCGACTGGTGGAAAAGCACCACGCAAACAACTGGCTACAAAGGCCGCTCGCAAGAGTGCTCCAGCCACTGGAGGTGTGAAGAAGCCCCATCGCTATCGCCCTGGAACAGTGGCCTTGCGTGAAATCCGTCGCTACCAAAAGAGCACCGAGCTTCTAATCCGCAAGCTGCCTTTCCAGCGTCTGGTGCGTGAAATCGCTCAGGACTTTAAGACGGACTTGCGATTCCAGAGCTCGGCGGTTATGGCTCTGCAGGAAGCTAGCGAAGCCTACCTAGTTGGTCTCTTCGAAGATACCAACTTGTGTGCCATTCATGCCAAGCGTGTCACCATTATGCCCAAAGACATCCAGTTAGCGCGACGCATTCGCGGCGAGCGTGCTTAAGCTGACAGGGCATCAACTTGCAGTGTAGTACTCTATAATCGGTCCTTTTCAGGACCACAAACTAGAATCAATGAGATACAATTTTCTGTTGCGACTATTTATAAAATAAAAACAAATAAGAACAAATTCATATTCTATTATTATTATATTAATATCTTCAATCATACGTAAAAATAGTAATTCTGCCAGAGAAAGAATGAAAATAATCTTATTTTTATTATTAAATTAAAGAAGAGGTTATTACAATAATAAATATTTTTTATTTGTTCTTGATGCTAACGTCCAGTAAAACTAGCAGTAAAAGTGTCGTGGCAAGGGACGCTGAACTTTAAACACCTAAAAAAAATCTAAATTCCGCGAAAGACAGTTTGGAAATAATGAAATTACATTGATGAGAGCAATTTTTATAAAATAACAGAAAATAATAAAATAAAATGAGCTGTTTTATATTTTTTTCTATGTGTTAACTAAAGTTGGAAATATTATTGAAGAGGTCGTACGGGACAATTGACACTGTCCCTTCAAACGTCTGTAAAAAATAAAAGTTATCTAAAATTCAGCATGGAAATTGGTTAATTTGGTTGGGGAATTTAATATCTATATCTATCTAACAAAGGATAATAAAAAAATTGTTGCTTCTTATTTTTTATTTGATTTATTTATTTGACTACATCGAGGCTAATGCATATATGGCGAGGAAATCGATTGATTTCCGAACAAATTATTTGAAAATATGCATGAAAGGTCTGATCTAACTAAGCAAACACATTAATAATTCAAGAAAATTTTATTAATTATATTAATATTATATTATTTAAGAAAGTATTTGTATTTTTAACGATAGAAAATTATTTCTGAATGCTGCCGTAAAGGCAGTAGGTTCTGTAGGTTAATGTGAACTTAAATTAACTAATATAGTATCTTAATTAATAATATACGCTTCTTTCAGAAGTCTTTCTAAGGGATGAACGTTGCAATTTCAATAAACATTAGGAATTAGTAAAATATTTGCAATATTTCTTATTTTAATTGATGTTTTGTTATAAATTGGTCCAGTTAAAAATGTAAATATAAAACTTCAATCAACATTTGAAAGTCTCAAAACCCATATTACATCCTTTTAAAAATGCAAAGTGACGAAATAATTATTTAAAAGTGTAGAACAATTAAAACTTGTTTTTATTAATGATTTTAAATACTAAAAAATTAAAAAAGTTTATACTTCAAGCCAACTTCGACATAGTAAACGACTGATGTCAGTAGCATTGTTAAAGTGCTCTCCTCCTCGATTCTCATAAGAGCAAAGGAGGTTGGTAGGCAGCGCGCGGGCCGTTTTTAACAGAAAAAAAGTGTTCTCAGTGAATAAAATGTCTGATTCTGCAGTTGCAACGTCCGCTTCCCCAGTGGCTGCCACGCCAGCGACAGTTGAGAAGAAAGTGGTCCAAAAAAAGGCATCTGGATCCGCAAAGGCTAAGAAAGCCACTGCGACGCCATCACATCCGCCAACTCAGCAAATGGTGGACGCTTCTATTAAAAATTTAAAGGAACGTGGCGGTTCATCACTTCTTGCAATAAAAAAATATATCACTGCCACCTATAAATGCGACGCCCAAAAGTTAGCGCCATTCATCAAGAAGTACCTAAAATCGGCCGTGGTCAATGGAAAGCTTATCCAAACAAAGGGAAAAGGTGCATCTGGATCTTTCAAACTGTCGGCCTCCGCCAAGAAGGACAAGGATCCGAAGGCAAAGTCGAAGGTTTTGTCTGCAGAGAAAAAAGTTCAAAGCAAGAAGGTAGCCTCTAAGAAGATTGGTGTCTCCTCCAAAAAAACTGCCGCTGGGGCTGCTGACAAAAAGCCCAAAGCTAAGAAGGGTGTGGCTACCAAAAAGACTGCCGAAAATAAGAAAACTGAGAAGGCAAAAGCCAAGGATGCCAAGAAAACTGGAATCGTAAAGTCGAAGAACGCCGCAACAAAGGCGAAAGTGACTGCATCGAAGCCAAAGGCTGTAGTAGCGAAAGCCCCAAAGGCAAAGCCAGCGGTGTCTGCAAGACCCAAAAAGACGGTGAAGAAAGCATCGGTTTCTGCTACTGCCAAGAAGCCGAAAGCGAAGACTACGGCTGCCAAAAAGTAAATTGTGAAAAAGTACAGTATTTGGAACATGTTCGCAATCAAAACTTTAGATTTATGATTTATAGATCTGAAATTTGTTTATACAAGTCCTTTTCAGGGCTACAACGTTCTGTTGCAAGAGAAAAAAACTTTAATTTAAATAGTATTTGTGTATTAAAATGTTCTACTTATTTATTAGCTGACGTTCGCAGTAACAATAAAACGCTTCATGTCTTTCGTTGCGTTATTGAATTACATTGCATATTGGCCGCATTCAGTTTTCGTTACCTATATTTATTTGAACAGTATCTCCCATATTGCGGGTAGATACGTTTTATTGGTAAATTCATTTTCATTGGTGATTGGTATATCGAAAAATGCATTTCTTTGGTATAACATTGTGGCCCTGAAAAGGGCCGTTTTGGATTGTTGTCCGCATTCACAGGAGCCAATTATTTGGAGCTGGTGTACTTGGTAACAGCCTTGGTTCCCTCACTGACAGCATGCTTGGCCAACTCTCCAGGCAGAAGCAGGCGAACAGCCGTTTGGATTTCCCGACTGGTGATGGTCGAGCGCTTGTTGTAGTGAGCTAGACGAGACGCTTCGGCAGCAATTCGCTCGAAAATATCATTTACAAAGCTGTTCATTATGCTCATCGCCTTCGACGAAATTCCGGTGTCAGGATGGACCTGCTTGAGAACCTTGTAAATGTAGATGGCATAGCTCTCCTTCCTCTTGCGCTTCTTTTTCTTGTCGGTCTTGGTGATGTTCTTCTGAGCCTTGCCAGCCTTCTTGGCTGCCTTTCCACTAGTTTTCGGAGGCATTGTTCACGTTACTTATATTTTCACAAACACAATTCACTTATCGTGATGTGGGCCCGAACGCGTTCACCTTTATACTTTTTTTCGAGCAGTCAATTCAGGTCTAAGTCACCCACCCCTAACTGAACGCGCCGGCAAACGGAAAAGTATAAATATTCCGCTGTCGGCGTTCGACGAGCATTCGTGTTCCGTGTGTAAAGTGAACTAAGTGAAATAAACGCAAAGCAAAATGTCTGGACGTGGAAAAGGTGGCAAAGTGAAGGGAAAGGCAAAGTCCCGCTCGAACCGTGCCGGTCTTCAATTCCCTGTGGGCCGTATTCACCGTCTGCTCCGAAAGGGCAACTACGCCGAGCGTGTTGGTGCAGGCGCTCCAGTTTACCTAGCTGCCGTAATGGAATATCTGGCCGCTGAGGTTCTCGAGTTGGCTGGCAATGCTGCTCGTGACAACAAGAAGACTAGAATTATTCCGCGTCATCTGCAACTGGCCATCCGAAACGACGAGGAGTTAAACAAGCTGCTCTCCGGCGTCACAATTGCACAAGGTGGCGTGTTGCCTAATATACAGGCTGTTCTGTTGCCCAAGAAGACCGAGAAGAAGGCCTAAACGTTTCAAAGGCTAAGCTAAAAACCTACTTGTACATAAAATCGTCAAACCGTCCTTTTCAGGACGACCAAATTATTACCAAAGAATTGAAAAAATTTTACACTTGGGAATTTTTTGTAGATAGTAAATCATAAAAAAAACTACTTAAAGATTGACATGTAGTACAGTTTTTCTTCTATATGCGGTATAAACTACAATTTGCTTCTTTAAATACTCCCACACCCACCACTTCAGTCGGTTCAAGGCCATGTTAGAAATACACATTCCGTCTGAAAGAGTACGAACTACCGACATTTATTTTTAGTTACGACCTACATATTTTCAAGTCCCAACCAATTAAATTAAATACTTTTTGAAAATCTTCCTCCTTTTAAAAACTAAATAGTGGTCCTGAAAAGGACCGATTGCTTAATAGGGGTACAGAATTTACAGTTTTTTTAACCGCCAAATCCGTAGAGGGTGCGGCCTTGCCTCTTCAGAGCGTAGACAACATCCATGGCTGTAACAGTCTTCCTCTTGGCGTGTTCGGTGTAGGTGACGGCATCACGAATTACGTTCTCCAAGAAAACCTTCAGAACGCCACGCGTTTCCTCGTATATGAGTCCAGATATGCGCTTCACACCGCCTCGACGAGCCAAACGGCGGATAGCAGGCTTCGTGATACCTTGGATGTTATCACGCAGCACTTTGCGATGACGCTTGGCGCCACCCTTTCCCAAGCCTTTGCCTCCTTTACCACGACCAGTCATTTTTCACTGTTTTATACTATTATACACACACAGCACGAAAGTCACTAAAGAACTAAATTCAACGTTTCGGCGTGCCCCTATTTATAGGTAAAACGACAAAAACCCGAGAGAGTACGAACGATATGTTCGTTTCGTTCTTCGGTCGTCAAATGAAATGGCCTCTGTTTTTCTCTCTCTCTTTCACCATCCACGATTGCTATATAAGTAGGTAGCAAATGCTCTGATCGTTTATTGTGTTTTTAAACGTGAAGTAGTGAACGTGAAATTTTGTGAAATCCAAATGGCTCGTACCAAGCAAACTGCACGCAAATCGACTGGTGGAAAAGCACCACGCAAACAACTGGCTACAAAGGCCGCTCGCAAGAGTGCTCCAGCCACTGGAGGTGTGAAGAAGCCCCATCGCTATCGCCCTGGAACAGTGGCCTTGCGTGAAATCCGTCGCTACCAAAAGAGCACCGAGCTTCTAATCCGCAAGCTGCCTTTCCAGCGTCTGGTGCGTGAAATCGCTCAGGACTTTAAGACGGACTTGCGATTCCAGAGCTCGGCGGTTATGGCTCTGCAGGAAGCTAGCGAAGCCTACCTAGTTGGTCTCTTCGAAGATACCAACTTGTGTGCCATTCATGCCAAGCGTGTCACCATTATGCCCAAAGACATCCAGTTAGCGCGACGCATTCGCGGCGAGCGTGCTTAAGCTGACAGGGCATCAACTTGCAGTGT
Organism: Drosophila mauritiana; assembly: GCF_004382145.1. Lineage (NCBI taxonomy): Eukaryota > Metazoa > Arthropoda > Insecta > Diptera > Drosophilidae > Drosophila > Drosophila mauritiana. The sequence goes on along the minus strand of NW_022881274.1, from coordinate 11,566 downwards.
AGTACTCTATAATCGGTCCTTTTCAGGACCACAAACTAGAATCAATGAGATACAATTTTCTGTTGCGACTATTTATAAAATAAAAACAAATAAGAACATAATTCATATTCTATTATTATTATATTAATATCTTCAATCATACGTAAAAATAGTAATTCTGCCAGAGAAAGAATGAAAATAATCTTATTTTTATTATTAAATTAAAGAAGAGGTTATTACAATAATAAATATTTTTTATTTGTTCTTGATGCTAACGTCCAGTAAAACTAGCAGTAAAAGTGTCGTGGCAAGGGACGCTGAACTTTAAACACCTAAAAAAAATCTAAATTCCGCGAAAGACAGTTTGGAAATAATGAAATTACATTGATGAGAGCAATTTTTATAAAATAACAGAAAATAATAAAATAAAATGAGCTGTTTTATATTTTTTTCTATGTGTTAACTAAAGTTGGAAATATTATTGAAGAGGTCGTACGGGACAATTGACACTGTCCCTTCAAACGTCTGTAAAAAATAAAAGTTATCTAAAATTCAGCATGGAAATTGGTTAATTTGGTTGGGGAATTTAATATCTATATCTATCTAACAAAGGATAATAAAAAAATTGTTGCTTCTTATTTTTTATTTGATTTATTTATTTGACTACATCGAGGCTAATGCATATATGGCGAGGAAATCGATTGATTTCCGAACAAATTATTTGAAAATATGCATGAAAGGTCTGATCTAACTAAGCAAACACATTAATAATTCAAGAAAATTTTATTAATTATATTAATATTATATTATTTAAGAAAGTATTTGTATTTTTAACGATAGAAAATTATTTCTGAATGCTGCCGTAAAGGCAGTAGGTTCTGTAGGTTAATGTGAACTTAAATTAACTAATATAGTATCTTAATTAATAATATACGCTTCTTTCAGAAGTCTTTCTAAGGGATGAACGTTGCAATTTCAATAAACATTAGGAATTAGTAAAATATTTGCAATATTTCTTATTTTAATTGATGTTTTGTTATAAATTGGTCCAGTTAAAAATGTAAATATAAAACTTCAATCAACATTTGAAAGTCTCAAAACCCATATTACATCCTTTTAAAAATGCAGTGACGAAATAATTATTTAAAAGTGTAGAACAATTAAAACCTTGTTTTTATTAATGATTTTAAATACTAAAAAAATAAAAAAAGTTTATACTTCAAGCCAACTTTGACATAGTAAACGACTGATGTCAGTAGCATTGTTAAAGTGCTCTCCTCCTCGATTCTCATAAGAGCAAAGGAGGTTGGTAGGCAGCGCGCGGGCCGTTTTTAACAGAAAAAAAGTGTTCTCAGTGAATAAAATGTCTGATTCTGCAGTTGCAACGTCCGCTTCCCCAGTGGCTGCCACGCCAGCGACAGTTGAGAAGAAAGTGGTCCAAAAAAAGGCATCTGGATCCGCTGGCACAAAGGCTAAGAAAGCCACTGCGACGCCGTCACATCCGCCAACTCAGCAAATGGTGGACGCTTCTATTAAAAATTTAAAGGAACGTGGCGGTTCATCACTTCTTGCAATAAAAAAATATATCACTGCCACCTATAAATGCGACGCCCAAAAGTTAGCGCCATTCATCAAGAAGTACCTAAAATCGGCCGTGGTCAATGGAAAGCTTATCCAAACAAAGGGAAAAGGTGCATCTGGATCTTTCAAACTGTCGGCCTCCGCCAAGAAGGACAAGGATCCGAAGGCAAAGTCTAAGGTTTTGTCTGCAGAGAAAAAAGTTCAAAGCAAGAAGGTAGCCTCTAAGAAGATTGGTGTCTCCTCCAAAAAAACTGCCGCTGGGGCTGCTGACAAAAAGCCCAAAGCTAAGAAGGGTGTGGCTACCAAAAAGACTGCCGAAAATAAGAAAACTGAGAAGGCAAAAGCCAAGGACGCCAAGAAAACTGGAATCGTAAAGTCGAAGAACGCCGCAACAAAGGCGAAAGTGACTGCATCGAAGCCAAAGGCTGTAGTAGCGAAAGCCCCAAAGGCAAAGCCAGCGGTGTCTGCAAGACCCAAAAAGACGGTGAAGAAAGCATCGGTTTCTGCTACTGCCAAGAAGCCGAAAGCGAAGACTACGGCTGCCAAAAAGTAAATTGTGAAAAAGTACAGTATTTGGAACATGTTCGCAATCAAAACTTTAGATTTATGATTTATAGATCTGAAATTTGTTTATACAAGTCCTTTTCAGGGCTACAACGTTCTGTTGCAAGAGAAAAAAACTTTAATTTAAATAGTATTTGTGTATTAAAATGTTCTACTTATTTATTAGCTGACGTTCGCAGTAACAATAAAACGCTTCATGTCTTTCGTTGCGTTATTGAATTACATTGCATATTGGCCGCATTCAGTTTTCGTTACCTATATTTATTTGAACAGTATCTCCCATATTGCGGGTAGATACGTTTTATTGGTAAATTCATTTTCATTGGTGATTGGTATATCGAAAAATGCATTTCTTTGGTATAACATTGTGGCCCTGAAAAGGGCCGTTTTGGATTGTTGTCCGCATTCACAGGAGCCAATTATTTGGAGCTGGTGTACTTGGTAACAGCCTTGGTTCCCTCACTGACAGCATGCTTGGCCAACTCTCCAGGCAGAAGCAGGCGAACAGCCGTTTGGATTTCCCGACTGGTGATGGTCGAGCGCTTGTTGTAGTGAGCTAGACGAGACGCTTCGGCAGCAATTCGCTCGAAAATATCATTTACAAAGCTGTTCATTATGCTCATCGCCTTCGACGAAATTCCGGTGTCAGGATGGACCTGCTTGAGAACCTTGTAAATGTAGATGGCATAGCTCTCCTTCCTCTTGCGCTTCTTTTTCTTGTCGGTCTTGGTGATGTTCTTCTGAGCCTTGCCAGCCTTCTTGGCTGCCTTTCCACTAGTTTTCGGAGGCATTGTTCACGTTACTTATATTTTCACAAACACAATTCACTTATCGTGATGTGGGCCCGAACGCGTTCACCTTTATACTTTTTTTCGAGCAGTCAATTCAGGTCTAAGTCACCCACCCCTAACTGAACGCGCCGGCAAACGGAAAAGTATAAATATTCCGCTGTCGGCGTTCGACGAGCATTCGTGTTCCGTGTGTAAAGTGAACTAAGTGAAATAAACGCAAAGCAAAATGTCTGGACGTGGAAAAGGTGGCAAAGTGAAGGGAAAGGCAAAGTCCCGCTCGAACCGTGCCGGTCTTCAATTCCCTGTGGGCCGTATTCACCGTCTGCTCCGAAAGGGCAACTACGCCGAGCGTGTTGGTGCAGGCGCTCCAGTTTACCTAGCTGCCGTAATGGAATATCTGGCCGCTGAGGTTCTCGAGTTGGCTGGCAATGCTGCTCGTGACAACAAGAAGACTAGAATTATTCCGCGTCATCTGCAACTGGCCATCCGAAACGACGAGGAGTTAAACAAGCTGCTCTCCGGCGTCACAATTGCACAAGGTGGCGTGTTGCCTAATATACAGGCTGTTCTGTTGCCCAAGAAGACCGAGAAGAAGGCCTAAACGTTTCAAAGGCTAAGCTAAAAACCTACTTGTACATAAAATCGTCAAACCGTCCTTTTCAGGACGACCAAATTATTACCAAAGAATTGAAAAAATTTTACACTTGGGAATTTTTTGTAGATAGTAAATCATAAAAAAAACTACTTAAAGATTGACATGTAGTACAGTTTTTCTTCTATATGCGGTATAAACTACAATTTGCTTCTTTAAATACTCCCACACCCACCACTTCAGTCGGTTCAAGGCCATGTTAGAAATACACATTCCGTCTGAAAGAGTACGAACTACCGACATTTATTTTTAGTTACGACCTACATATTTTCTAAGTCCCAACCAATTAAATTAAATACTTTTTGAAAATCTTCCTCCTTTTAAAAACTAAATAGTGGTCCTGAAAAGGACCGATTGCTTAATAGGGGTACAGAATTTACAGTTTTTTTAACCGCCAAATCCGTAGAGGGTGCGGCCTTGCCTCTTCAGAGCGTAGACAACATCCATGGCTGTAACAGTCTTCCTCTTGGCGTGTTCGGTGTAGGTGACGGCATCACGAATTACGTTCTCCAAGAAAACCTTCAGAACGCCACGCGTTTCCTCGTATATGAGTCCAGATATGCGCTTCACACCGCCTCGACGAGCCAAACGGCGGATAGCAGGCTTCGTGATACCTTGGATGTTATCACGCAGCACTTTGCGATGACGCTTGGCGCCACCCTTTCCCAAGCCTTTGCCTCCTTTACCACGACCAGTCATTTTTCACTGTTTTATACTATTATACACACACAGCACGAAAGTCACTAAAGAACTAAATTCAACGTTTCGGCGTGCCCCTATTTATAGGTAAAACGACAAAAACCCGAGAGAGTACGAACGATATGTTCGTTTCGTTCTTCGGTCGTCAAATGAAATGGCCTCTGTTTTTCTCTCTCTCTTTCACCATCCACGATTGCTATATAAGTAGGTAGCAAATGCTCTGATCGTTTATTGTGTTTTTAAACGTGAAGTAGTGAACGTGAAATTTTGTGAAATCCAAATGGCTCGTACCAAGCAAACTGCACGCAAATCGACTGGTGGAAAAGCACCACGCAAACAACTGGCTACAAAGGCCGCTCGCAAGAGTGCTCCAGCCACTGGAGGTGTGAAGAAGCCCCATCGCTATCGCCCTGGAACAGTGGCCTTGCGTGAAATCCGTCGCTACCAAAAGAGCACCGAGCTTCTAATCCGCAAGCTGCCTTTCCAGCGTCTGGTGCGTGAAATCGCTCAGGACTTTAAGACGGACTTGCGATTCCAGAGCTCGGCGGTTATGGCTCTGCAGGAAGCTAGCGAAGCCTACCTAGTTGGTCTCTTCGAAGATACCAACTTGTGTGCCATTCATGCCAAGCGTGTCACCATTATGCCCAAAGACATCCAGTTAGCGCGACGCATTCGCGGCGAGCGTGCTTAAGCTGACAGGGCATCAACTTGCAGTGTAGTACTCTATAATCGGTCCTTTTCAGGACCACAAACTAGAATCAATGAGATACAATTTTCTGTTGCGACTATTTATAAAATAAAAACAAATAAGAACATAATTCATATTCTATTATTATTATATTAATATCTTCAATCATACGTAAAAATAGTAATTCTGCCAGAGAAAGAATGAAAATAATCTTATTTTTATTATTAAATTAAAGAAGAGGTTATTACAATAATAAATATTTTTTATTTGTTCTTGATGCTAACGTCCAGTAAAACTAGCAGTAAAAGTGTCGTGGCAAGGGACGCTGAACTTTAAACACCTAAAAAAAATCTAAATTCCGCGAAAGACAGTTTGGAAATAATGAAATTACATTGATGAGAGCAATTTTTATAAAATAACAGAAAATAATAAAATAAAATGAGCTGTTTTATATTTTTTTCTATGTGTTAACTAAAGTTGGAAATATTATTGAAGAGGTCGTACGGGACAATTGACACTGTCCCTTCAAACGTCTGTAAAAAATAAAAGTTATCTAAAATTCAGCATGGAAATTGGTTAATTTGGTTGGGGAATTTAATATCTATATCTATCTAACAAAGGATAATAAAAAAATTGTTGCTTCTTATTTTTTATTTGATTTATTTATTTGACTACATCGAGGCTAATGCATATATGGCGAGGAAATCGATTGATTTCCGAACAAATTATTTGAAAATATGCATGAAAGGTCTGATCTAACTAAGCAAACACATTAATAATTCAAGAAAATTTTATTAATTATATTAATATTATATTATTTAAGAAAGTATTTGTATTTTTAACGATAGAAAATTATTTCTGAATGCTGCCGTAAAGGCAGTAGGTTCTGTAGGTTAATGTGAACTTAAATTAACTAATATAGTATCTTAATTAATAATATACGCTTCTTTCAGAAGTCTTTCTAAGGGATGAACGTTGCAATTTCAATAAACATTAGGAATTAGTAAAATATTTGCAATATTTCTTATTTTAATTGATGTTTTGTTATAAATTGGTCCAGTTAAAAATGTAAATATAAAACTTCAATCAACATTTGAAAGTCTCAAAACCCATATTACATCCTTTTAAAAATGCAAAGTGACGAAATAATTATTTAAAAGTGTAGAACAATTAAAACCTTATTTTTATTAATGATTTTAAATACTAAAAAATTAAAAAAAGTTTATACTTCAAGCCAACTTCGACATAGTAAACGACTGATGTCAGTAGCATTGTTAAAGTGCTCTCCTCCTCGATTCTCATAAGAGCAAAGGAGGTTGGTAGGCAGCGCGCGGGCCGTTTTTAACAGAAAAAAAGTGTTCTCAGTGAATAAAATGTCTGATTCTGCAGTTGCAACGTCCGCTTCCCCAGTGGCTGCCACGCCAGCGACAGTTGAGAAGAAAGTGGTCCAAAAAAAGGCATCTGGATCCGCAAAGGCTAAGAAAGCCACTGCGACGCCATCACATCCGCCAACTCAGCAAATGGTGGACGCTTCTATTAAAAATTTAAAGGAACGTGGCGGTTCATCACTTCTTGCAATAAAAAAATATATCACTGCCACCTATAAATGCGACGCCCAAAAGTTAGCGCCATTCATCAAGAAGTACCTAAAATCGGCCGTGGTCAATGGAAAGCTTATCCAAACAAAGGGAAAAGGTGCATCTGGATCTTTCAAACTGTCGGCCTCCGCCAAGAAGGACAAGGATCCGAAGGCAAAGTCTAAGGTTTTGTCTGCAGAGAAAAAAGTTCAAAGCAAGAAGGTAGCCTCTAAGAAGATTGGTGTCTCCTCCAAAAAAACTGCCGCTGGGGCTGCTGACAAAAAGCCCAAAGCTAAGAAGGGTGTGGCTACCAAAAAGACTGCCGAAAATAAGAAAACTGAGAAGGCAAAAGCCAAGGACGCCAAGAAAACTGGAATCGTAAAGTCGAAGAACGCCGCAACAAAGGCGAAAGTGACTGCATCGAAGCCAAAGGCTGTAGTAGCGAAAGCCCCAAAGGCAAAGCCAGCGGTGTCTGCAAGACCCAAAAAGACGGTGAAGAAAGCATCGGTTTCTGCTACTGCCAAGAAGCCGAAAGCGAAGAGTACGGCTGCCAAAAAGTAAATTGTGAAAAAGTACAGTATTTGGAACATGTTCGCAATCAAAACTTTAGATTTATGATTTATAGATCTGAAATTTGTTTATACAAGTCCTTTTCAGGGCTACAACGTTCTGTTGCAAGAGAAAAAAACTTTAATTTAAATAGTATTTGTGTATTAAAATGTTCTACTTATTTATTAGCTGACGTTCGCAGTAACAATAAAACGCTTCATGTCTTTCGTTGCGTTATTGAATTACATTGCATATTGGCCGCATTCAGTTTTCGTTACCTATATTTATTTGAACAGTATCTCCCATATTGCGGGTAGATACGTTTTATTGGTAAATTCATTTTCATTGGTGATTGGTATATCGAAAAATGCATTTCTTTGGTATAACATTGTGGCCCTGAAAAGGGCCGTTTTGGATTGTTGTCCGCATTCACAGGAGCCAATTATTTGGAGCTGGTGTACTTGGTAACAGCCTTGGTTCCCTCACTGACAGCATGCTTGGCCAACTCTCCAGGCAGAAGCAGGCGAACAGCCGTTTGGATTTCCCGACTGGTGATGGTCGAGCGCTTGTTGTAGTGAGCTAGACGAGACGCTTCGGCAGCAATTCGCTCGAAAATATCATTTACAAAGCTGTTCATTATGCTCATCGCCTTCGACGAAATTCCGGTGTCAGGATGGACCTGCTTGAGAACCTTGTAAATGTAGATGGCATAGCTCTCCTTCCTCTTGCGCTTCTTTTTCTTGTCGGTCTTGGTGATGTTCTTCTGAGCCTTGCCAGCCTTCTTGGCTGCCTTTCCACTAGTTTTCGGAGGCATTGTTCACGTTACTTATATTTTCACAAACACAATTCACTTATCGTGATGTGGGCCCGAACGCGTTCACCTTTATACTTTTTTTCGAGCAGTCAATTCAGGTCTAAGTCACCCACCCCTAACTGAACGCGCCGGCAAACGGAAAAGTATAAATATTCCGCTGTCGGCGTTCGACGAGCATTCGTGTTCCGTGTGTAAAGTGAACTAAGTGAAATAAACGCAAAGCAAAATGTCTGGACGTGGAAAAGGTGGCAAAGTGAAGGGAAAGGCAAAGTCCCGCTCGAACCGTGCCGGTCTTCAATTCCCTGTGGGCCGTATTCACCGTCTGCTCCGAAAGGGCAACTACGCCGAGCGTGTTGGTGCAGGCGCTCCAGTTTACCTAGCTGCCGTAATGGAATATCTGGCCGCTGAGGTTCTCGAGTTGGCTGGCAATGCTGCTCGTGACAACAAGAAGACTAGAATTATTCCGCGTCATCTGCAACTGGCCATCCGAAACGACGAGGAGTTAAACAAGCTGCTCTCCGGCGTCACAATTGCACAAGGTGGCGTGTTGCCTAATATACAGGCTGTTCTGTTGCCCAAGAAGACCGAGAAGAAGGCCTAAACGTTTCAAAGGCTAAGCTAAAAACCTACTTGTACATAAAATCGTCAAACCGTCCTTTTCAGGACGACCAAATTATTACCAAAGAATTGAAAAAATTTTACACTTGGGAATTTTTTGTAGATAGTAAATCATAAAAAAAACTACTTAAAGATTGACATGTAGTACAGTTTTTCTTCTATATGCGGTATAAACTACAATTTGCTTCTTTAAATACTCCCACACCCACCACTTCAGTCGGTTCAAGGCCATGTTAGAAATACACATTCCGTCTGAAAGAGTACGAACTACCGACATTTATTTTTAGTTACGACCTACATATTTTCTAAGTCCCAACCAATTAAATTAAATACTTTTTGAAAATCTTCCTCCTTTTAAAAACTAAATAGTGGTCCTGAAAAGGACCGATTGCTTAATAGGGGTACAGAATTTACAGTTTTTTAACCGCCAAATCCGTAGAGGGTGCGGCCTTGCCTCTTCAGAGCGTAGACAACATCCATGGCTGTAACAGTCTTCCTCTTGGCGTGTTCGGTGTAGGTGACGGCATCACGAATTACGTTCTCCAAGAAAACCTTCAGAACGCCACGCGTTTCCTCGTATATGAGTCCAGATATGCGCTTCACACCGCCTCGACGAGCCAAACGGCGGATAGCAGGCTTCGTGATACCTTGGATGTTATCACGCAGCACTTTGCGATGACGCTTGGCGCCACCCTTTCCCAAGCCTTTGCCTCCTTTACCACGACCAGTCATTTTTCACTGTTTTATACTATTATACACACACAGCACGAAAGTCACTAAAGAACTAAATTCAACGTTTCGGCGTGCCCCTATTTATAGGTAAAACGACAAAAACCCGAGAGAGTAACGAACGATATGTTCGTTTCGTTCTTCGGTCGTCAAATGAAATGGCCTCTGTTTTTCTCTCTCTCTTTCACCATCCACGATTGCTATATAAGTAGGTAGCAAATGCTCTGATCGTTTATTGTGTTTTTAAACGTGAAGTAGTGAACGTGAAATTTTGTGAAATCCAAATGGCTCGTACCAAGCAAACTGCACGCAAATCGACTGGTGGAAAGCACCACGCAAACAACTGGCTACAAAGGCCGCTCGCAAGAGTGCTCCAGCCACTGGAGGTGTGAAGAAGCCCCATCGCTATCGCCCTGGAACAGTGGCCTTGCCGTGAAATCCGTCGCTACAAAAAGAGCACCGAGCTTCTAATCCGCAAGCTGCCTTTCCAGCGTCTGGTGCGTGAAATCGCTCAGGACTTTAAGACGGACTTGCGATTCCAGAGCTCGGCGGTTATGGCTCTGCAGGAAGCTAGCGAAGCCTACCTAGTTGGTCTCTTCGGAAGATACCAACTTGTGTGCCATTCATGCCAAGCGTGTCACCATTATGCCCAAAGACATCCAGTTAGCGCGACGCATTCGCGGCGAGCGTGCTTAAGCTGACAGGGCATCAACTTGCAGTGTAGTACTCTATAATCGTCCTTTTCAGGACCACAAACTAGAATCAATGAGATACAATTTTCTGTTGCGACTATTTATAAAATAAAAACAAATAAGAACATAATTCATATTCTATTATTATTATATTAATATCTTCAATCATACGTAAAAATAGTAATTCTGCCAGAGAAAGAATGAAAATAATCTTATTTTATATTAAATTAAAGAAGAGGTTATTACAATAATAAATATTTTTATTTGTTCTTGATGCTAACGTCCAGTAAAACTAGCAGTAAAAGTGTCGTGGCAAGGGACGCTGAACTTTAAACACCTAAAAAAAAATCTAAATTCCGCGAAAGACAGTTTGGAAATAATGAAATACATTGATGAGAGCAATTTTATAAAATAACAGAAAATAATAAAAAAATGAGCTGTTTTATATTTTTTTCTATGTGTTAACTAAAGTTGGAAATATTATTGAAGAGGTCGTACGGGACAATTGACACTGTCCCTTCAAACGTCTGTAAAAAATAAAAGTTATCTAAAATTCAGCATGGAAATTGGTTAATTTGGTTGGGGAATTTAATATCTATATCTATCTAACAAAGGATAATAAAAAAATTGTTGCTTCTTATTTTTTATTTGATTTATTTATTTGACTACATCGAGGCTAATGCATATATGGCGAGGAAATCGATTGATTTCCGAACAAATTATTTGAAAATATGCATGAAAGGTCTGATCTAACTAAGCAAACACATTAATAATTCAAGAAAATTTTATTAATTATATTAATATTATATTATTTAAGAAAGTATTTGTATTTTTAACGATAGAAAATTATTTCTGAATGCTGCCGTAAAGGCAGTAGGTTCTGTAGGTTAATGTGAACTTAAATTAACTAATATAGTATCTTAATTAATAATATACGCTTCTTTCAGAAGTCTTTCTAAGGGATGAACGTTGCAATTTCAATAAACATTAGGAATTAGTAAAATATTTGCAATATTTCTTATTTTAATTGATGTTTTGTTATAAATTGGTCCAGTTAAAAATGTAAATATAAAACTTCAATCAACATTTGAAAGTCTCAAAACCCATATTACATCCTTTTAAAAATGCAAAGTGACGAAATAATTATTTAAAAGTGTAGAACAATTAAAACCTTATTTTTATTAATGATTTTAAATACTAAAAAATTAAAAAAAGTTTAGTCGACTCATAGCAAGCCATAAAGCTGTCGACAGTTAGTAAAGCGACTGAGTGGCTCAGCTGGCACAAAGGCTAAGAAAGCCACTGCGACGCCGTCACATCCGCCAACTCAGCAAATGGTGGACGCTTCTATTAAAAATTTAAAGGAACGTGGCGGTTCATCACTTCTTGCATAAAAAAAATATATCACTGCCACCTATAAATGCGACGCCCAAAAGTTAGCGCCGACGCCCAAAAGTTAGCGCCATTCATCAAGAAGTACCTAAAATCGGCCGTGGTCAATGGAAAGCTTATCCAAACAAAGGGAAAAGGTGCATCTGGATCTTTCAAACTGTCGGCCTCCGCCAAGAAGGACAAGGATCCGAAGGCAAAGTCTAAGGTTTTGTCTGCAGAGAAAAAAGTTCAAAGCAAGGAA
>NW_022881273.1:0-44256 GCF_004382145.1 Drosophila mauritiana | reverse complement strand
CAAAACAACATAAGAACTTATTTTAAAAAATATAACGAATTATTTAGATACGAACCTCTTATTCTTTGGTCCTTGATTTACGACATCCTTTGTTCTAATTTTACATCCGCGCAGCTCCTGAAACTACATCGCAGGTCATCTAGCTTATTGGCTCCCAGAGGGTACATGAAATTAAAACAAAACCATTAAAGTTTAGTGTTATTTGTAAACACAATGGGTATAAGTTTTAATTAGCATTAACGATGACGTGGCCAAGAATGGAACTGACTTAATATCAAATGGAACCACGTCATCAATATATGAATACCATCTCTGGTACGTAGATTTCCTACGAATTGGAATTTTATATTAAATACGATATTGTCAATATTTTTATGAAGTAAATTTTGTGTTCACCTCTGCATCGTTAGTCATGTATATCTATTAGCAATTATTTTAAATTTCATGTTGCTAGTTAATTACCGCTCATAAATATTAAATATTTTTTGATTTTGATTGTCGATTATGAAAACAACATTAGAACTTATTTTAAAAAATATAACGAATTATTTAGATACGAACCTCGTATTCTTTGGTCCTTGATTTACGACATCCACTGTTCTAATTTTACATCCGCGCAGCTCCTGAAACTACATCGCAGGTCATCTAGCTTATTGGCTCCCAGAGGGTACATGTAATTAAAACAAAACCATTACAAGTTTAGATTTATTTGTAAACACAATGGGCATAAGTTTTAATTAGCATTAAGGATGACGTGGCCAAGAATAGAACTGACTTAATATCAAATAGACCACGTTATCAATTCATGAATACCGTCTCTGGGGACGTAGATTTCCTACGAATTGGAATTTTATATTAATTTCGATATTGTCAATATTTTTATAAAGTACATTTTGTGTTCACCTTAGCATATTTAGTCATGTATATCTATTAGCAATTATTTTAAATTTCATGTTGCTAGTTAATTACCGCTAATTAATATGAAATATTTTTTGATTTTGATTGTCGATTATCAAAACAACATAAGAACTTATTTTAAAAATATAACGAATTATTAAGATACAAACCCCTTATTCTATGGTCCTTGATTTATGATATCCTATTCGCTGATTGTACATTCGCTCCTAAAATTACATCGTAGGTTATCTAGCGTATTGGCTTCCAAAGGGAACTTTTAATTGAAACTAAACCATTATAACATTCACAATAGCATATTTTGTTATGTATATCTATTAGCAATTGTTTATAAATTTCATGTTGTAGTTAATAACCGCTAATTAATATTAAATATTTTTTGATTTTGATTGTCTATTATCAAAACAACATAAGTACTTACTTATTTTAAAAATATAACGAATTATTTAGATACGAACCTCTTACTCTTGGTCCTCGATTTACTACATCCTTTGTTCTAATTTTACATCCAAGCAGCTCCTGAAACTACATCGCAGGTCATCTAGCTTATTGGCTCCCAGAGGGTACATGTAATTAAAACAAAACCATTACAAGTTTAGTGTTATTTGTAAACACAATGGGCATAAGTTTTAATTAGCATCAACGATGACGTGGCCAAGAATAGAACTGACTTAATATCAAACATCAATTATGAATACCATCTCTGGTACGTAGATTTCCTATGAATTGGAATTTTATTTAAAAATTTCGGTATTGTCAATATTTTTATGAAGTAAATTTTGTGTTCACCTTAGCGTCTTTAGTCATGTATATCTATTAGCACTTGTTTTAAATTTCATGTTGCTAGTTAATTACCGCTAATTAATATGAAATATTTTTTGATTTTGATCATCGATTGTCAAAACAACATAAGAAATTATTTTAAAAATATATCGAATAATTTAGATACAAACCTCTTATTCTATGGTCCTTGAATTACGACATCCTTTGTTCTGATTTTACATCCGCGCAGCTCCTGAAACTACATCGCAGGTCATCTAGCTTATTGGCTCCCTGAGGGTACATGAAATTAAAACAAAACCTTTACAAGTTTAGTGTTATTTGTAAACACAATGGGCATAAGTTTTAATTAGCATTAACGATGACGTGGCCAAGAATAGAACTGACTTAATATCAAATGGATCACGTCATCAATATATGAATACCGTCTCTGGGACGTAGATTTCCTACGAATTGGAATTTTATATTAAATACGATATTGTCAATAATTTTATGAAGTAAATTTTGTATTCACCTCAGCATCATTTGTCATGTATTAGCAAGTGTTTCAAATTTCATGTTGCTAGTTAAGTACCGCTAATTAATATTAAATATATTTTGATTTTGATTGTCGATTATCAAAACAACATAAGAACTTATTTTTCAAATATAACGAATTATTTAGATACGAACATCTTATTCTTTGGTCCTTGATTTACGACATCCTTTGTTCTAATTTTACATCCAAGCAGCTTCTGAAACTACATCGCAGGTCATCTAGCTTATTGGCTCCCAGAGGGTACAAGAAATTAAAACAAAACCTTTACAAGTTTAGTGTTATTTGTAAACACAATGGGCATAAGTTTTAATTACCATTAACGATGACGTGGCCAAGAATAGAACTGACTTAATATCAAATGGACCACGTCATCAATATATGAATACCGTCTCTAGGACGTAGATTTCCTACGAATTGGAATTTTATATTAAATACGATATCGTCAATAATTTTATGAAGTAAATTTTGTATTCACCTCAGCATCATTAGTCATGTATTAGCAAGTGTTTCAAATTTCATGTTGCTAGTTAAGTACCGCTCATAAATATTAAATATATTTTGATTTTGATTGTCGATTATCAAAACAACATAAGAACTTATTTTTCAAATATAACGAATTATTTAGATACGAACATCTTATTCTTTGGTCCTTGATTTACGACATCCTTTGTTCTAATTTTACATCCAAGCAGCTTCTGAAACTACATCGCAGGTCATCTAGCTTATTGGCTCCCAGAGGGTACAAGAAATTAAAACAAAACCTTTACAAGTTTAGTGTTATTTGTAAACACAATGGGCATAAGTTTTAATTACCATTAACGATGACGTGGCCAAGAATAGAACTGACTTAATATCAAATGGACCACGTCATCAATATATGAATACCGTCTCTGGGACGTAGATTTCCTACGAATTGGAATTTTATATTAAATACGATATTGTCAATTTTTTTATGAAGTAAATTTTGTGTTCACCTCAGCATCATTACTCATGTATTAGCAAGTGATTCAAATTTCATGTTGCTAGTTAATAACCGCTAATTAATATTAAATATTTTTTGATTTGATTGTCTATTATCAAAACAACATAAGTACTTATTTTAAAAATATAACGAATTATTTAGATACGAACCTCTTATTCATTGGTCCTTGATTTACTACATCCTTTGTTCTAATTTTACATCCAAGCAGCTCCTGAAACTACATCGCAGGTCATCTAGCTTATTGGCTCCCAGAGGGTACATGTAATTAAAACAAAACCATTACAAGTTTAGTGTTATTTGTAAACACAATGGGCATAAGTTTTAATTAGCATCAACGATGACGTGGCCAAGAATAGAACTGACTTAATATCAAATGGATCACGTCATCAATATATGAATACCGTCTCTGGGACGTACGAATTGGAATTTTATATTAAATACGATATTGTCAATAATTTTATGAAGTAAATTTTGTGTTCACCTCAGCATCATTTGCCATGTATTAGCAAGTGTTTCAAATTTCAAGTTGCTAGTTAAGTACCGCTAATTAATATTAAATATATTTTGATTTTGATTGTCGATTATCAAAACAACATAAGAACTTATTTTAAAAATATAACGAATTATTTAGATACGAACCTCTTATTCTTTGGTCCTTGATTAACGACATCATTTGTGCTAATTTTACATCCAAGCAGCTCCTGAAACTACATCGCAGGTCATCTAGCTTATTGGCTCCCAGAGGGTACATGTAATTAAAACAAAACCATTACAAGTTTAGTGTTATTTGTAAACACAATGGGCATAAGTTTTAATTAGCATCAACGATGACGTGGCCAAGAATAGAACTGCCTTAATATCAAACATCAATTATGAATACCATCTCTGGTACGTAGATTTCCTATGAATTGGAATTTTATTTAAAAATTTCGGTATTGTCAATATTTTTATGAAGTAAATTTTGTGTTCACCTTAGCGTCTTTAGTCATGTATATCTATTAGCACTTGTTTTAAATTTCATGTTGCTAGTTAATTACCGCTAATTAATATGAAATATTTTTTGATTTTGATCATCGATTGTCAAAGCAACATAAGAACTTATTTTAAAAATATATCGAATTATTTAGATACAAACCTCTTATTCTATGGTCCTTGAATTACGACATCATTTGTTCTGATTTTACATCCGCGCAGCTCCTGAAACTACATCGCAGGTCATCTAGCTTATTGGCTCCCAGAGGGTACATGAAATTAAAAAAAAAACCTTTACAAGTTTAGTGTTATTTGTAAACACAATGGGCATAAGTTTTAATTAGCATTAACGATGACGTGGCCAAGAATAGAACTGACTTAATATCAAATTGATCACGTCATCAATATATGAATACCGTCTCTGGGACGTAGATTTCCTACGAATTGGAATTTTATATTAAATACGATATTGTCAATAATTTTATGAAGTAAATTTTGTGTTCACCTTAGCATTTTTAGTCATGTATATCTATTAGCAATTATATTAAATTTCATGTTGCTAGTTAATTACCGCTAATTAATATGAAATATTTTTTGATTTTGATTGTCGATTATCAAAACCACATAAGAACTTATTTTAAAAATATAACGAATTATTTAGATACGAACCTCTTTTTCTTTGGTCCTTGATTTACGACATCCTTTGTTCTAATTTTACATCCGCGCAGCTCCTGAAACTACATCGGAGGTCATCTAGCTTATTGGCTCCCAGAGGGTACATGAAATTAAAACAAAACCATTACAAGTTTAGTGTTATTTGTAAACACAATGGGCATAAGTTTTAATTAGCATTAACGATGACGTGGCCAAGAATAGAACTGACTTAATATCAAATGGATCACGTCATCAATATATGAATACCGTCTCTGGGACGTAGATTTCCTACGAATTGGAATTTTATATTAAATACGATATTGTCAATAATTTTATGAAGTAAATTTTGTATTCACCTCAGCATCATTTGTCATGTATTAGCAAGTGTTTCAAATTTCATGTTGCTAGTTAAGTACCGCTAATTAATATTAAATATATTTTGATTTTGATTGTCGATTATCAAAACAACATAAGAACTTATTTTTCAAATATAACGAATTATTTAGATACGAACATCTTATTCTTTGGTCCTTGATTTACGACATCCTTTGTTCTAATTTTACATCCAAGCAGCTTCTGAAACTACATCGTAGCTTATTGGCTCCCAGAGGGTACAAGAAATTAAAACAAAACCTTTACAAGTTTAGTGTTATTTGTAAACACAATGGGCATAAGTTTTAATTACCATTAACGATGACGTGGCCAAGAATAGAACTGACTTAATATCAAATGGACCACGTCATCAATATATGAATACCGTCTCTAGGACGTAGATTTCCTACGAATTGGAATTTTATATTAAATACGATATTGTCAATAATTTTATGAAGTAAATTTTGTATTCACCTCAGCATCATTAGTCATGTATTAGCAAGTGTTTCAAATTTCATGTTGCTAGTTAAGTACCGCTCATAAATATTAAATATATTTTGATTTTGATTGTCGATTATCAAAACAACATAAGAACTTATTTTTCAAATATAACGAATTATTTAGATACGAACATCTTATTCTTTGGTCCTTGATTTACGACATCCTTTGTTCTAATTTTACATCCAAGCAGCTTCTGAAACTACATCGCAGGTCATCTAGCTTATTGGCTCCCAGAGGGTACAAGAAATTAAAACAAAACCTTTACAAGTTTAGTGTTATTTGTAAACACAATGGGCATAAGTTTTAATTACCATTAACGATGACGTGGCCAAGAATAGAACTGACTTAATATCAAATGGACCACGTCATCAATATATGAATACCGTCTCTGGGACGTAGATTTCCTACGAATTGGAATTTTATATTAAATACGATATTGTCAATTTTTTTATGAAGTAAATTTTGTGTTCACCTCAGCATCATTACTCATGTATTAGCAAGTGATTCAAATTTCATGTTGCTAGTTAATAACCGCTAATTAATATTAAATATTTTTTGATTTGATTGTCTATTATCAAAACAACATAAGTACTTATTTTAAAAATATAACGAATTAATTAGATACGAACCTCTTATTCATTGGTCCTTGATTTACTACATCCTTTGTTCTAATTTTACATCCAAGCAGCTTCTGAAACTACATCGCAGGTCATCTAGCTTATTGGCTCCCAGAGGGTACAAGAAATTAAAACAAAACCTTTACAAGTTTAGTGTTATTTGTAAACACAATGGGCATAAGTTTTAATTACCATTAACGATGACGTGGCCAAGAATAGAACTGACTTAATATCAAATGGACCACGTCATCAATATATGAATACCGTCTCTGGGACGTAGATTTCCTACGAATTGGAATTTTATATTAAATACGATATTGTCAATTTTTTTATGAAGTAAATTTTGTGTTCACCTCAGCATCATTACTCATGTATTAGCAAGTGATTCAAATTTCATGTTGCTAGTTAATAACCGCTAATTAATATTAAATATATTTTGATTTTGATTGTCGATTATCAAAACAACATAAGAACTTATTTTAAAAATATAACGAATTATTTAGATACGAACCTCTTATTCTTTGGTCCTTGATTAACGACATCATTTGTGCTAATTTTACATCCAAGCAGCTCCTGAAACTACATCGCAGGTCATCTAGCTTATTGGCTCCCAGAGGGTACATGTAATTAAAACAAAACCATTACAAGTTTAGTGTTATTTGTAAACACAATGGGCATAAGTTTTAATTAGCATCAACGATGACGTGGCCAAGAATAGAACTGCCTTAATATCAAACATCAATTATGAATACCATCTCTGGTACGTAGATTTCCTATGAATTGGAATTTTATTTAAAAATTTCGGTATTGTCAATATTTTTATGAAGTAAATTTTGTGTTCACCTTAGCGTCTTTAGTCATGTATATCTATTAGCACTTGTTTTAAATTTCATGTTGCTAGTTAATTACCGCTAATTAATATGAAATATTTTTTGATTTTGATCATCGATTGTCAAAACAACATAAGAACTTATTTTAAAAATATATCGAATTATTTAGATACAAACCTCTTATTCTATGGTCCTTGAATTACGACATCCTTTGTTCTGATTTTACATCCGCGCAGCTCCTGAAACTACATCGCAGGTCATCTAGCTTATTGGCTCCCAGAGGGTACATGAAATTAAAACAAAACCATTACAAGTTTAGTGTTATTTGTAAACACAATGGGCATAAGTTTTAATTAGCATTAACGATGACGTGGCCAAGAATAGAACTGACTTAATATCAAATGGATCACGTCATCAATATATGAATACCGTCTCTGGGACGTAGATTTCCTACGAATTGGAATTAATATTAAATATTTTTTGATTTGATTGTCTATTATCAAAACAACATAAGTACTTATTTTAAAAATATAACGAATTATTTAGATACGAACCTCTTATTCTTTGGTCCTTGATTTACGACATCCTTTGTTCTAATTTTTGTAGTATGCGCCTATGCAATATTAAGAACAATTAAATAAAATAGCATATTAACTTATGGCAGCACTTTGTTGCTATGTTTATGTTTATGTTTATGCACGCAGTTAGGCCAGGGCGGATGTAACATGATCACCCACTCGAAGGCCACAAAGTATAAGTGCATTGCCCACTCGAAGGCAAAAAGTATAAGTGCATGGTCAGCATTCACACGCCGACCAAATACATATTACATACGTACATACATGTAAGATTGTTTATTATTATTGTTTATTATTAATTTAATTATTAGTTTAATTCTAAATGCGGTAATTATATAAAGTATTCTTAGTTTGTGACCGAACGACTGCTGCTGAGAACTCGACTGACTGCAACGCTGACTTCCACTCAACTAAGAATACTTTATATAATTACCGCATTTAGAATTAAACTAATAATTAAATTAATAATAAACAATAATAATAAACAATCTTACATGGGGGCTCGTCCAGTCCTAAATCGGTTATATGAAGGTGCAGTTGTTTAAAGAAAAGAGACATTGTTGTGTGCGTGGGTATAGTCTTTAAAAGTTGTAAAGTTGTGGCTATATCTATTGCATTTAAAGTTGGAAAAATCAGTTGTACAGATTTTGTTTGAACACAAGTCGGTAAAAGTCGGGAAAGCTGCTAGAGAGAACTGATAAAGTTGAAATTGTCGTGTGCGTGGATTTAGTCTTTAAAGTTGTAAAGTTATGGCTACGTCTACTGCATTGAAAGTTGAAAAAATCGGTTGAACTCATACAGACTCAAGTCGTTTTGCTGTTGTGGAATTTAAAACAATTAAATTGCAAAGGTGGTGAAATTCGTTTCTAACGAAAATCAAAATTTGTCTTTTAACCGGTGGCGCCGTCTGCAAAATCGACTACCGTCGCGCCGTTAGAACATTGTCGTTGTTTGCTGGTGTTAGTGCCTTGTCGCGGAATGTTCACACGTACACCACCTACAAATAAAAAACTTAACACCGACCAAATACAAGCAATTCTAGAGAACGAAAGCGAGGACGAAAGCAGAAAAGAAAAAATGAACAAAGAAGATCAAAAGTTGGCGCCTGTAGGAGAAGCAGAGGCAAAGAAGCAGAATAAAGACGCTAGTGCTAAAGTCGAAGAGAAATTTGAACAAATGATGAATACTCTAACCCAGAGCATGTTGGCAAAATCTAAACAAGAGGGGCAAGTAATTATCGCTGCAGAAAAATTTGAAAAAGTTGTAAGTGACTGTGATGGCAAATCAATTTCTATTAAAAAATGGTTTGAAATTTTTGAGAAAAATGCCGAGGCATATGAACTTTCGGAGAAACAAAAATATGTTCAAGCCAGAAGTAAGATGATTGGATCAGCAGAACTTTTCTTAGAATCTGAATGTGTCAGTGGATACACTGAACTCAAAGAGTTACTAATTGAAGAATTTTCAGGCAGCTATAATAGCGCCGTTATTCACAAAAAGTTGCAAGACAGGAAGAAGAAGAGGGAGGAAACTCTACACGACTATTTGTTACAAATGAAGAAAATAGCAGCCTTAGGTGAAGTTGAAACAGTTGCTTTGATAACTCATATCGTAAACGGCCTCGACATTAAAAAGGAGTATAAGGGTGCTATGCTCCGTTGTAAAACTCTTAAGGAATTAAAGCAAGAATTCGAAATCTACGAGAGTCTGAATATTGTTGACAAGCCGAATATTCAACCAAAACCAAAGCAAATTACACAAGGTGTAAAAGCAGATCACTGCTTCAACTGTGGTTCGAGGGAACACAAACGAAAGGATTGTACACTTCCTACCAAATGTTTCAGCTGTAATCAAGAGGGCCATATCTCAAGCAAGTGTCCGGAAAAAGTAAACAGCATGCGCATTCACGTTGATAGTGCACGAACAAAGCCAGTAATCATAAATGGGATTATCATCAACTGTCTGGTGGACACAGGATCAGATGTGACCATAATTAAAGAAGCTATATTCAAGAAGATGAAAGATGTTGATTTAAACCGCACTGCAACAGTATTGCGAGGTTTGGGAAATGCCTCAACACAGCCGATTGGATGCTTCAGAGCATTAATCAAGACCGACCAGGTGGAAGCAAGCCACAACGTTTTAGTCGTCCACGATTCTAAATTCAGTTGCGATGGAATAGTGGGACACGATTTTATCAGCAAGTTTCGTCTTATCTGTAGTGCAGAAGGCTATACTTTTCTTGACCTGGAAGCAGATAAAAAACAAGCGGTTGAGTATTCCCAAATGTTTAATATTTGTGAAGAATCTTCTTTTACAGTTGCACCACAATACCGAGAAGACGTTGAACGCATGATAGAGAGAACATACGAAACACCACCCAAGCAGATAAAGCAATGTCCAGTCGAACTCAAAATTATTCCTGATGGCGTGATTAAACCCTTTCGCCATGGACACACCCGACTATCTGAAGAAGAAGCTATAGCTGTAAAGAAGCAGGTAGAGGAATGGGTCGAGCAGTCAATCGTCCGTAAATCTACATCAAATGTTGCCAGTCGCATAGTCGTTGTCAAGAAAAAGGATGGTACCCTACGCGTTTGCGTGGACTATAGAAAATTGAACACCATGGTTCTGATGGATTGTTTTCCGGTACCCATAATGGAGGAGGTGCTTGAAAAACTGCAGAGTGCCAAATGGTTTACAACCATGGACTTACAGAACGGATTTTTTCATGTGGCCGTAGAAGAAGCCAGCAAGCCGTACACAGCATTTGTTACCCGAGAAGGCTTATTCGAGTTTAACAAAGCGCCCTTTGGTTTTAAGAATTCCCCAGCAGCGTTTATACGGTTCGTTCAATTTATTTTTCAAGAACTAATCAATTCCAATATAATGCAGCTATATATGGATGACATAATTGTATATGCCGCTACCCCAGAAGAATGCATGGAAAAGACGGAAATGGTACTTAAGAGAGCTGCAGAATTTGGTCTAAAAATAAAATGGAAGAAGTGCAACTTTATGCAGAGGCGAATTCATTTCCTGGGACATATTATCGAAGGTGGACAAATATGCCCTGGAAAAGAGAAAACATCAGCAGTGAATTCCTTTGGAACACCTCAGAATGTAAAAGCCGTTCAAGGATTTCTGGGTCTCACAGGATTCTTCAGAAAATTCATACCTGGATACGCCCAAATTGCGAGACCACTGACGGACCTATTAAAAAAAGATGCCATTTTCAACATTGGACCAGTAGAGCAGCAGTCGGTGAATAAGCTGAAAGAGATTCTGGTAAACGAACCAGTATTGAGGATCTACTCACGAGAAGCAGAAACCGAACTTCATACAGATGCCTCTAAGGACGGGTTAGGAGCCGTTTTATTGCAGAAGTTCGAAGGCAGTTTTCACCCAGTCTGCTTTTGGAGCAGAAAAACTACAAAAGCCGAATCAAATCGTCATAGTTACTACCTTGAAGTAAAAGCCGCATACTTAGCTCTGAAAAAGTTCAGACACTATTTATTGGGAGTCCCTTTCAAGCTCGTCACGGACTGTGTCGCATTTAAACAGACAACAAAAAAAGCAGATGTCCCAAGAGAAGTTGGCCCATGGATTCTCTATATGCAGGATTTTAATTTTCAACCCGAACATCGTGCAGGAGAAAGAATGAGACACGTTGATTTTTTAAGCCGCCATCCCCAAGCATGCATGATGATAACATCCGAGTTGACAGCACGTATTAAAAAGTCGCAGCAGAACGATGATTCAATTAGAGCAATCCTGGAAATTCTAAAAGATCGTCTATTCCAACCCTACAAGCTAAAAGGTGGCCTGTTGTATAGTATGGTCAATGGCAATGAACTACTGGTTGTCCCTGCACTAATGGAGAGGGAGGTGATTCAAAGCGCACATGAAGTTGGCCATTTGTCGTTGCAAAAGACGATGCATAGCATACAGCAGCAATTTTTTATTCCTCATTTGGAATACAAGGTAAAAAAGCT
This sequence comes from Drosophila mauritiana, assembly GCF_004382145.1. NCBI lineage: Eukaryota > Metazoa > Arthropoda > Insecta > Diptera > Drosophilidae > Drosophila > Drosophila mauritiana. Next base: position 32,522 of record NW_022881273.1, on the reverse strand, counting down.
AATTTCTAACTGTATAAAATGTATCATCCACAGCAAAAAGTTGGGAAAGCAGGAGGGATATCTAAATTGCATAGATAAAGGAGACGCACCGTTGCACACACTACACATCGATCATTTGGGGCCAATGGATTCATCGGCCAAACAGTATAAATACATTCTGGCAACAGTCGATGCGTTTTCAAAGTTTGTCTGGTTATTCCCAACCAAATCAACCGGACAGGAAGAAGTGGTCAAGAGGCTGACCGACTGGTCAAACATTTTTGGTTTCCCTAAGCGAATTGTTAGCGACAAAGGAACGGCCTTTACGAGTGGTGCGTTCGAACAATTTATGAGCAGCCATAACGTGGAACACGTCTGCACAACTACTGGAGTGGCCAGAGGCAACGGCCAGATAGAACGAGTAAATCGTTTAATTTTGGCAATAATATCAAAGCTGTCTTCAGACGAACCGTCGAAGTGGTACAAATATGTGCCTGAGGTACAAAAGGCGATCAACTGTCACGTGCATTCATCACTGAAGCTGTCACCATTTGAGGTCATGTTTGGCACCAAGATGTACACCCGAGTTGAGGATCGGTTACTGGAACTGCTTCAAGAAGAAGTGGTCTGTCAATTCAACGAGGACCGCTATGAGATGAGACAGCTGGTAAAACGCAACATCGAGCAGGCGCAGAAGGACTACAAGCGCAATTACGACAAAAAGCGCCGAGCTGAATACAAATACAAAGCAGGTGATCTGGTTGCAATTAAAAGGACCCAATTTGTAGCTGGCCGCAAGATGGCAAGCGGGTATTTAGGTCCATACGAAGTCACAGGAGTCAAAGACAATGGCAGATATGACGTCAAAAAAGCAGCAAACGTCGAAGGACCCAATGTCACATCCACCAGCTGTGACAACATGAAGTTGTGGAAGTACATAGCCGAAAATGCAGACCTATTGTCATCCGGGTCGGATGATGATGATCAGGAGGGCCGAATGTAACATGGAGTAAGGCTGAAGGCTGGCAACAACCCGGTTGGCAGCGCTGTTGAGCAGCAACATGATTGTCGGAAATCGAAGTTATCGACAATCAGTCATCGAAGGAACGATCGCAAGGCAGTAGTGGAGTTGAGTGGAAGTCAGCGTTGCAGTCAGTCGAGTTCTCAGCAGCAGTCGTTCGGTCACAAACTAAGAATACTTTATATAATTACCGCATTTAGAATTAAACTAATAATTAAATTAATAATAAACAATAATAATAAACAATCTTACATACATATCTCGCTCTCCCGATAAGCCCAGATATATAAGATATACATAAGAACGCCGCTCCGCCGCTGGCGTACCCGGCAGCGCAGCTACGCGAATTAGCCTAAGTCCAAATATATTGAATACTGTAAGATCAGACACTCTTTAGACATTGAGCTGGCAGAACCATTTCTGCCTACTCTAAAATATAAGAAGAAAATCAAATAAATAAAAAGTCAGCCTGACGGCTGCACTCAACCACCAAACAAACTCGTGTTCTCAATTGGAGTTCATCTTTACATGGCGACCGTGACAGTCGTCCAACGCTGGACGAATTGACCCAAAATTGACCAAAGCTGGAATACTGGACTGGAAGAAGACACACACAAGGAATAATTAAATGGAATTCCCAAAACTAAGGAAGAATCTGAGTGAGTAGAGTTCTATTGAGTATGGGAAAACACCGTGGCGGTTTGAAAACTAAGCTGAATAAACGTATAGCCCACGTAAGGTGGCTAATATACGGTCAGCAAACGCCACCGGTTTGGTCGACAGCTCTAAAGCTACAAGCAGAGCTAGACCACTTGCTGCAATATCAGCAAGAATTAAGGACCCATAAACTCGAGAAAACTCACTCAGATAACATTAAAAATATACTCGAAATTAATGAAATTCCAAAACACCAGGAATGTCCAGCACCAGCACCAGCATTAACAAAGCCAAAGAAGTCCTGCCCCCCTGGCTGCGAAGGAATCTGGAGTCCCCACTGCCTGGGGACTTGTGAGCGACCATCGACGTCTTCAGCGGCGAAGAAATAGACAGCAGCGAGGGAGTGTCAGCGTGCCACCCCCGGCGACGTCCAGCTGACACCCAACAAATAGACAGCAGCGAGGGAGTGTCAGCGTGCCACCCCCGGCGACGCCCAGCTGACACCTGATGAGCATCATCAACAGCAGAATATAATAATAAATATATATAAATATATAGTAAATATAAAATATATATATAAGAAAAATTGTAAGAAATATTGTAAAACGGAGCATATACTATTATGCCCTGTTAACCCAATATGGCCCGTGAAGCCATAGCTAGAATCAGGCAGGCAACAATGTAAAATACAATTTTTTTTTTACTCTTGCGAACATTGAAAGATTTTATAAATAGATAATTCCAAACATAAATGTCTATAGAGACAAATGAAATAAGTAAAACTGAAAATAAAAGTATATACAAAGAAAATTTTCTATTCTATTCTCCAAAATATAAAATTAGTATACCCAAAATGGGTCTAATAGACACTAAAACTGTGGACTCTACAGCCAATGTAATAAATAAAGTAGAAGTCCAAAATGCAGACTTGTTCTGGATAACCATAATACTAATTGTAATTGCATTAATTATGGTATCCAATGCATTAATAAAAATATACAAACTGCATAACAAGTGTCTTAAGAAACGATACCGTAGCACTGCTAACGGTATAGATAATATTTAAGGAAGATCTTTAATAAAGTCAATTATGAATGAAAATACGAGAAAAATTATATGAAGAAAAAATAATAAATAAAAAAAAAAATATATAAAACGTAATATTGAATTTATCTAGATTAAAACTAAAAAAAAAAAAAAATATACAAATGCATAAATTTGAAGTTATTAGTATACCACAGCATGGACTGGGAGAAGCTTGTTGATCAGATAAAAGATCCAAATGAAAATTTCAGAAAATCCTATAAGTGCTTAACGCAAAACAGATCAACACAAGCTGTAACAATTAATAGGAATGCCCAAGTCTTGGTAAATAGTTATAACGAAATCAGAGAGTTGATCCAACAAAATAGAAAGAATTTGGAACGCAAGCAGTGTGCTAAGGCTTTGGAACTACTGGTGACATTAAGAGAAAAATTAATACTTATAAAAAATAAATTCAGTCTCCAGATAGAAATTCCAACCATAGTAAACACACCACTAAGAATAAATTTGAATGAAGACAGCACTAACTCTGACGAGGAAGATAGGACTATAGTCAAGGAAGACATTAAAGAGGAAGATCTTCACGATCTAACTATACCAGCAAAATTAATGCTGAAGAACGACGATAAAACAAATAACGCAGCCGACTCCGAAAATAACTTAACCATGGCAGAAGAAGCAGCTGCCATTAGGTCTTACATTAGGGAAGTCGCTTGCACAGTGCCAGAATTTGATGGGCAAAAGATCCATTTACAAAGATTCATTAAGGCAATCAAATTGGTAGACCTAGCTAAGGGACCATTTGAAGACATTGCAGTTGAGGTCATTAAGTCAAAAATAGTTGGCACAATTTTGAACTCAGTTGACAATGAAACGACAATTCCAGCAATTATAAACAAATTGCAGAAAGTAGTTGTCGGTGAGACATCCAGTAATGTCAAAGCAAAGCTAGCAACAGTTCAGCAGAGAGGTAAAACTGCAACGCAATTTACCGCTGAAGTTGATAGCCTGAGAAAACTTTTAGAAGCTTCCTATATCGATGAGGGTATACCTCTAGAACATGCCACTGGTCTAAGCACCAAAGAGGCAATTGAAACCATGATACATCGTGCTGAGCACGAAAGTATCAAAACAGTACTGGAAGCAGGGACTTGCACCACTATGGATGCAGCGATAAGCGCATACATAAGAACGAGTACAAGAGTTACCGGTGACATCAATAAAGTGATGTACTTTAGAGGTAACAGACCCAATAGAGGATACGGAAATGCCAATAGAGGTAGTAACCGCGGTAGAGGCTTTAATAACAATAGTATTAGAGGCAACTACCATAACGGTTACCAAAATAACGGTTACCAAAATAACGGTTACCAGAATAACGGTTATCAAAACCGCTATAATGGAAATAATAACCGTTATAATGGCTATAACAGAGGCCGTTATAATGGAAACAGAGGCCGTAACAACAGTCAGAATAACTACAACAGAAACAATGCCAATGTACGAGTAATCCAAGAACAGGGAAACTCGCAACAGCCTTTAGGTACTCAGTAGAAGAAGATCGTAGAGTATACACCATCAATTATAATCTCAACATATTTTCTACATTCATTCATGCCAAAACAGGCGTAAAACTAGTTTTTCTACTTGATACAGGTGCAGATATCTCTATTCTCAAAGAGAACTCTGACAAATTTTCTAATATTCAAATAACCAATAAAATAAACATTCAAGGCATAAGCCAACAGAAAATTCAGTCTCGAGGACAGACTTTTATTGAGATACAGACAGGTAAATACGTTATCCCACACGATTTTCATTTAGTAGATAAAAACTTTCCAATACCGTGTGATGGAATAATCGGAATAGATTTCATAAAAAAATATAATTGCCAAATCGATTTAAACCAAGAAGAAGATTGGTTTATAATTAGACCAAACAATTTGAAATTTCCAATATATATTCCCATAGCATACAGCTCTGGTATTAACACAACGTTATTACCAGCAAGATCCCAAGTTGTCCGAAGATTAATAGTATCATCAAAAGATGATAACATTTTAATTCCAAACCAGGAAATTCAAACTGGTATTTATGTTGCAAATACAATCGCAACATCAAGTAATACATTTGTCCGAATTTTAAATACAACCGATTCCGACCAATTAGTCAATATGGACACTCTAAAATATGAGCCACTTTCGAACTACAATGTAGTTCAGGCAAATAGTGAACACAGAAATAAAACTGTCTTATCTCAATTAAAGAAAAATTTCCCCGAATCGTTTAAATCACAATTAGAAAATATATGCAGCGAATATATAGATATATTTGCATTAGAATCAGAACCTATAACAGTTAATAATTTTTATAAACAACAGTTGAGATTAAAAGATGATGAGCCAGTATACACGAAAAATTATAGAAGTCCTCATAGTCAAGTGGAAGAAATACAAGCCCAAGTTCAGAAATTAATAAAAGATAAAATAGTTGAACCATCAGTTTCACAGTACAATAGCCCTTTGCTATTAGTACCCAAAAAGTCAAGCCCGAATTCTGATAAAAAGAAATGGAGATTAGTAATAGACTATCGCCAAATTAATAAGAAACTTTTAGCTGACAAATTTCCACTACCGAGAATAGATGATATTTTGGACCAACTTGGCCGAGCAAAATATTTCTCCTGCCTTGATTTAATGTCAGGTTTTCATCAAATCGAACTGGATGAAGGCTCGAGAGATATAACATCTTTCTCAACCAGCAATGGCTCATATCGTTTCACGCGATTGCCATTTGGCTTAAAAATAGCGCCTAATTCATTCCAAAGAATGATGACTATAGCATTCTCCGGAATAGAACCGTCTCAAGCATTCCTTTATATGGATGACTTAATAGTCATAGGTTGTTCCGAAAAACATATGCTTAAAAACCTCACTGAAGTTTTTGGTAAATGCAGGGAATACAACCTAAAGTTACATCCTGAAAAATGTTCATTTTTCATGCACGAAGTCACATTCTTGGGACACAAATGCACAGACAAAGGAATTTTGCCGGATGACAAAAAATATGATGTCATTCAGAACTACCCAGTTCCACATGATGCGGACAGCGCTAGACGTTTTGTAGCATTTTGCAATTACTACAGACGTTTTATCAAAAATTTCGCCGACTATTCGCGGCACATAACAAGATTATGTAAAAAGAATGTTCCATTCGAGTGGACAGATGAATGTCAAAAAGCATTCATACATTTAAAATCTCAGCTAATTAACCCAACACTCTTGCAGTACCCAGACTTCAGCAAAGAATTTTGCATAACAACAGATGCAAGCAAGCAAGCGTGTGGCGCAGTTTTAACTCAAAACCATAATGGCCACCAACTCCCAGTTGCTTATGCATCCAGAGCTTTTACGAAAGGTGAAAGCAATAAGAGTACAACAGAACAAGAGTTAGCAGCAATTCATTGGGCAATAATACATTTCAGACCATACATTTACGGAAAACATTTCACTGTGAAAACAGACCATAGACCATTGACATATTTATTCTCGATGGTGAACCCCAGCTCTAAATTAACTAGAATAAGGCTTGAACTAGAGGAATATAATTTTACAGTAGAGTATCTAAAGGGCAAGGACAATCATGTAGCAGATGCGTTATCAAGAATAACCATCAAAGAGCTAAAAGATATAACTGGAAATATATTAAAAGCCACTACAAGATTTCAAAGTAGACAAAAATCCTGCGCAGGAAAAGAACAATTGGATTTGCAAAAGCAAACCAAAGAAATAGCTTCAGAGCCCAACGTATACGAAGTCATAACAAATGACGAGGTACGAAAAGTAGTGACATTGCAATTGAATGACTCGATATGTTTATTTAAACATGGAAAGAAAATCATTGCAAGATATGATGTTGGTGATCTTTATACTAATGGAATTCTTGATTTAGATCAATTTCTCCAAAGGCTTGAATTGCAGGCCGGTATATATGATATCAGCCAAATCAAAATGGCACCGTGGAAAAAAATCTTTGAACACGTTTCAATAGATAAATTTAAAAATATGGGCAATAAAATATTAAAGAATTTAAAAGTAGCGCTACTTATCCCGGTGACCCAAATAAATAATGAAAAAGAAAAAGAAGCTATATTGTCTACACTACATGATGATCCAATACAAGGAGGGCATACAGGCATTACAAAAACCTTGGCCAAGGTCAAAAGACATTATTACTGGAAAAATATGAGTAAATACATAAAAGAGTACGTAAGAAAATGTCAAAAATGCCAAAAAGCAAAAACAACAAAGCACACAAAGACTCCAATGACTATAACTGAAACACCAGAACATGCTTTCGATAGAGTTGTTGTGGACACAATTGGTCCACTACCCAAGTCAGAAAATGGTAACGAGTACGCAGTCACTCTCATATGTGATTTAACCAAGTACTTAGTTGCCATACCAATAGCAAATAAAAGCGCAAAAACAGTCGCAAAAGCTATATTTGAATCTTTTATTCTAAAGTACGGTCCAATGAAGACGTTCATAACGGACATGGGAACAGAGTATAAGAATTCAATAATTACTGACCTGTGTAAATATTTGAAAATAAAAAATATAACATCAACAGCTCATCACCACCAGACAGTTGGAGTAGTAGAAAGAAGTCATAGAACTTTAAACGAGTATATACGATCCTACATATCGACGGACAAAACCGATTGGGACGTATGGCTTCAATATTTCGTATACTGCTTCAACACGACCCCATCTATGGTACATAATTATTGTCCATATGAATTAGTTTTCGGTAGAACAAGTAATTTACCAAAACATTTTAATAAACTACATAGCATAGAACCAATATATAACATAGATGATTACGCTAAGGAGAGTAAATATAGGTTAGAGGTAGCATATGCTCGAGCAAGAAAACTTCTTGAAGCACACAAAGAAAAAAATAAAGAAAATTATGACTTAAAAGTAAAAGACATAGAATTAGAAGTAGGAGATAAAGTTTTACTAAGAAATGAGGTAGGTCATAAATTAGACTTTAAATATACGGGGCCCTATAAGATAGAAAGCATAGGAGATAATAACAATATTACGCTACTTACTAATAAAAACAAAAAACAAATAGTTCATAAAGATAGATTAAAGAAATTTCATTCATGATTGAATTTAAACTTATATTTTCCTTAATCATTTATACAAATTTTCCATACACTACGTATATTTTTATCTTTGCATTATAAAATCAACTATTGTTGTTCAAACAAAAACACAAACAAAATAAAAATAAAAATAAAATAATTTGCATTTAATAATCAAAATAACTTCACTAGGTTACGTTATTTTTCAAAAGGAGGGAGATGTAGTATGCGCCTATGCAATATTAAGAACAATTAAATAAAATAGCATATTAACTTATGGCAGCACTTTGTTGCTATGTTTATGTTTATGTTTATGCACGCAGTTAGGCCAGGGCGGATGTAACATGATCACCCACTCGAAGGCCACAAAGTATAAGTGCATTGCCCACTCGAAGGCAAAAAGTATAAGTGCATGGTCAGCATTCACACGCCGACCAAATACATATTACATACGTACATACATATCTCGCTCTCCCGATAAGCCCAGATATATAAGATATACATAAGAACGCCGCTCCGCCGCTGGCGTACCCGGCAGCGCAGCTACGCGAATTAGCCTAAGTCCAAATATATTGAATACTGTAAGATCAGACACTCTTTACCATAGACATTGAGCTGGCAGAACCATTTCTGCCTACTCTAAAATATAAGAAGAAAATCAAATAAATAAAAAGTCAGCCTGACGGCTGCACTCAACCACCAAACAAACTCGTGTTCTCAATTGGAGTTCATCTTTACATTTTACATCCGCGCAGCTCCTGAAACTACATCGGAGGTCATCTAGCTTATTGGCTCCCAGAGGGTACATGAAATTAAAACAAAACCATTACAAGTTTAGTTTTATTAGTAAACAGCATACGTTTTAATTAGCATTAACGATGACGTGGCCAAGACTAGAACTGACTTAATATCAAATGGACCACGTCATCAATTCATGAATACCGTCTCTGGGACGTAGATGTCCTACGAATTGGAATTTTGGGTTAAATTCGATATTGGTAATATTTTTATGAAGTAAATTTTGTGTACGCCTTAGCATATTTAGTCATGTATGTTAATAACCGCTAATTAATATTAAATATTTTTTGATTTTGATTGTCTATAATAAAAACAACATAAGAACTTATTTTAAAAGTATAAGGAATTATTTATATATATATATATAAACCTCTTACTCTATGGTCCTTGATTTATGACATACTTTTCGATGATTGTATATTCGGATAGCTCCTAATATTATATCGTAGGTCATCTAGCGTATTGGCTTCCAGAGGGAACTTATAATTAAAACTAAACCATTATAACTTTCACAGTAGCATATTTTGTTATGTATATCTATTAGCAATTGTTATAAACTTCATGTTGTAGTTAATAACCGCTAATTAATATTAAATATTTTTTTAATTTTGATTGTCGATTTTCAAAACAACATAAGAACTTATTTTGGAAATATAACGAATTATTTAGATACGAACCTCTTATTCTTTGGTCATTGATTTACGACATCCTTTGTTCTGATTTTACATCAGCGCAGCTCCTGAAACTATATCGCGGGTCATCTAGCTTATTGGCTCCCAGAGGGTACATGAAATCAAAACAAAACCATTACAAGTTTAGTGTTATTTGTAAACACAATGGGCATAAGTTTTAATTAGCATCAACGATGACGTGGCCAAGAATAGAACTGACTTAATATCAAACATCAATTATGAATACCGTCTCTGGAACGTAGATTTCCTATGAATTGGAATTTTATATTAAATACGATATTGTCAATATTTTTATGAAGTAAATTTTGTGTTCACTTTAGCGTCTTTAGTCATGTATATCTATTAGCACTTGTTTTAAATTTCATGTTGCTAGTTAATTACCGTTAATTAATATGAAATATTTTTTGATTTTGATCATCGATTGTCAAAACAACATAAGAACTTATTTTAAAAATATATCGAATTATTTAGATACAAACCTCTTATTCTATGGTCCTTGAATTACGACATTCTTTGTTCTGATTTTTCATCCGCGCAGCTCCTGAAACTACATCGCAGGTCATCTAGCTTATTCGCTCCCAGAGGGTGCATGAAATTAAAACAAAACCATTACAAGTTTAGTGTTATTTGTAAACACAATGGGCATAAGTTTTAATTAGCATTAACGATGACGTGGCCAAGAATAGGACTGACTTAATATCAAATGGACCACGTCATCAATATATGAATACCGACTCTGGGACGTAGATTTCCTACGAATTGGAATTTTATATTAAATTCGATATTGTCAATATTTTTATGAAGTAAATTTTGTGTTCACCTCAGCATCGTTAGTCATGTATAAGCAAGTGTTTTAAATTTCATGTTGCTAGTTAATTACCGCTATTTAATATTAAATATTTTTTGATTTTGATTGTCGATTATGAAAACAACATAAGAACTAATTTCAAAAATATAACGAATTATTTAGATACGAACCTCTTATTCTTTGGTCCTTGATTTACGACATCCTTTGTGCTAATTTTACATCCGCGCAGCTCCTGAAACTACATCGCAGGTCATCTCGCTTATGGGCTCCCAGAGGGTACATGTAATTAAAAGAAAACCATAACAAGTTTAGTGGTATTTGTAAACACAATGGGCATAAGTTTTAATTAGCATTAAGGAGACGTGGCCAAGAATAGAACTGACTTAATTTCAAATGGACCACGTCATCAATTCATGAATACCGTCTCTGGGACGTAGATTTCCTACGAATTGGAATTTTATATTAAATTCGATATTGTCAATTTTTTTATGAAGTAAATTTTGTGTTCACCTTAGCATATTTAGTCATGTATATCTATTAGCAATTATATTAAATTTCATGTTGCTAGTTAATTACCGCTAATTAATATGAAATATTTTTTGATTTTGACTGTCGATTATCAAAACAACATTAGAACTTATTTTAAAAATATAACGAATTATTTAGTAACTAACCTCTTATTCTTTGGTCCTTGATTTACTACATGCTTTGTTCCAATTTTACATCCGCGCAGCTCCTGAAACTACATCGCAGGTCATCTAGCTTATTGCCTCCCAGAGGGTACATGAAATTAAAACAAAACCATTACAAGTTTAGTGTTATTTGTAAACACAATGGGCATAAGTTTTAATTAGCATTAAGGAGACGTGGCCAAGAATAGAACTGAGTTAATATCAAATGGACCACGTCATCAATTCATGAATACCGTCTCTGGGACGTAGATTTCCTACGAATTGGAATTTTGTGTTAAATTCGATATTGGTAATATTTTTATGAAGTAAATTTTGTGTACACCTTAGCATATTTAGTCATGTATGTTAATAACGGCTAATTAATATTAAATATTTTTTGATTTTGATTGTCTATAATCAAAACAACATAAGAACTTATTTTAAAAATATAACGAATTATTTAGATATAAACCTCTTATTCTATGGTCCTTGATTTATGACATCCTTTTCGCTGATTGTATATTCGGATAGCTCCTAATATTACATCGTAGGTCATCTGGCGTATTGGCTTTCAGAGGGAACTTATAATTGAAACTAAACCATTATAAGTTTCACCATAGAATATTTTGTTATGTATATTTCTTAGCAATTGTTATAAATTTCATGTTGTAGTTAATAACCGCTAATTAATATTCAATATTTTTTGAGTTAGATTGCCGATTATCAAAACAACATAAGTACTTACTTATTTTAAAAATATAACGATAATATTAAATATTTTTTGAATTTGATTGTCGATTATCAAAACAACATAAGTACTTACTTATTTTTAAAATATAACGAATTATTTAGATACAAATTTCTTATTCCGTGGTCCTTGATTAACGACATCATTTGTGCTAATTTTACATCCGCGCAGCTCCTGAAACTACATCGCAGGTCATCTAGCTTATTGGCTCCCAGAGGGTACATGAAATTAAAACAAAACCATTACAAGTTTAGTTTTATTAGTAAACAGCATACGTTTTAATTAGCATTAACGATGACGTGGCCAAGACTAGAACTGACTTAATTTCAAAAAACATTATATATAAAATGATCAAATATTATAAATTAAAAATATACTAGAAAGATTAAGTTTACTTAAAAACATTCTAAAAATATTCGGTTAATATGTGTTAAAAATATTGAGTAGAATTATATACTAGAAACAAAAACTATATTTGCACTGTTCCGTGTAGCTTACGTGCCACTAATGAGAATCGAGGCGAAGGGCGCAAAACTTTTATTTGAACAAATTTCCATTTGCTTAGTTTAATTTAAATTACTAATATTTAAAAAATATTCTAAAAATATTCGGTATATATATGTTAAAAATACTAAGTTGACAAACACTAGAAATATATACCATAAACAAAAACTATATTTGCACTGTGCCGTGTAGCTTACGTGCCACTAATGAGAATCGAGGAGGAGGGCGCAAAATTTTTACTTGCAAAATTTTCCATTTGCTTAGTTTAATTTTTAATTTAATTACTTATTCTCTCATTGTGTGTGTGTGCCATCTTGAGTTTGCAGCCTTTGGTATAATCTTTTGTCTCCCTGAAGTGTGTGTCTGTATGTGTGTGTGTGGAGTCTGCTGTTTGCATGTGTGTGAGTGTAGCTTGTCATTTATTTATTTTATGCCACATCGATTCCGCGAGTTTGATATTGTCAATATTCTTATGAATTAAATTTTGTGTACACCTTAGCATATTTAGTCATGTATATATATTAGCAAATGTTTTAAATTTCATGTTGCTAGTTAATTACAGCTAATTAATATTGTTCACGTGAGAAGGGCGCAAAGAGTTGAGCGGCAATGTAAGCGGCCAATGCTTGTACTCAAAGCTCCTCCACGGCTCGCAAGCACCGCTGCTCGCGCTCTCCTTCTCTCCTCTCGCTCTCCTCCCTTCCCGCAAGGTATTCACCACTCCGCGGTCCCGCGATATTTCCAATGTTAGTTTTAAGGCAGTCTTAATTTACAAGTGCGAGAATAAACTGCAAAATTTGAATCAGCCGCAGCAGCCGCAACAACAAGCATTTCCGCCCACTTCATTTCATGGTCCTTCGAGCCGGATGCTTCCTGATCCTGCCAGCGCTCCTTGCGGAAAAATCAAGATAAGTACGGCTTTAAATCCTATTCCGTCCGTGGTCGCCATTTTCGTTTTTCCAACGGCGTTCATTCTTTCCGTCCATCCGTATCAAGTGAAAAGTGAAAATATATAAGTACATGCGCCCAGCCACCGTGATTACTTTTTTTTTTTAAGTGCATAAACAAGCACTTTGCCAATACCGGCCCCCTAATTCGTCTCAGGGTGATCCGCTGGTATCCAAGCGCATATACATATATATATATACATTTTGTTTTTTTTAAAACACTGTCCAAAATTCACTATTATCGTCCGCTGCTAAACTGCCGTTTTTTGCCTCAATAAAATATACAAACCACAAATCCAACTAAATTAAATCAAATATACATATACATATATTCAGCAAAATTTTACATACACATAAATATACATATCCATACATATCCATACATATCCATTGACATACATATATTCCAATAAAATTCACATCTTCATACATATATAAGAATCACTCCATAGATTTAACCAATTTAATACACAAATAAAATATATTACCAAAAATAATAAATAATATCGAACCCGAACTGAGAACAAATTTTATCTCTTGGCTCAAAATAAAACACAAATCTCGACATACAGAATAAAATAAAACCTGACTTTTTTCTTCCGAGATTACATTACATGGATATGTTTCTCCATACATAAATACATATTGCAAGTCCCCTATTAAACTCCAAATAATACATACATACATACACACAGTCGCGACTTACATAGGCTTGCCAAGTGCAAGTTCTTTCGTCTCCTCTTTGTTCTTTATTGCCCTGACAAAAAACCGGCGCATAGCGACGAGAGAATACCCTAGAATCGAAACATAAAATAAAATAAATAAGTCCGGCGACAAAATTTAAGAGAAAAAAACGGACCCGATTATTTAATAATTATTTAAGCCAAATAATAATTTCGTACAAGCTATTTCTGGCTCCTATTTCTGGTTCCTAAATTAAAATAATAAAATTGTCGCGATTTTTTCGTTGTGGTCCTAAATCCGGTAGCTATTTTTTTTTTATAAATTCAAGTTTATAGCTATTTTCTATATATTAGCTATTTTTTTTCGGGATTTCCAGTCGGTAGCGATTTTTTATAAATCCCTGGCTATTATCCAGACTCCAGCTGGTAGCTATTATTTAGCTATTTTTCCAGAAATTGCAATTCATAGTTTTTTTTATAAATTTGAGCTATTGTTTTTTCTAGACTCCAATATAGCTACATCTTCTTGTGGACTTCACTCTAGCTGTTGTTTTTTTTTTTGAATCCTCCTAGCTATTTTTTCACACTGAATTTTAGCTATATTGTGCTTCATTTAAGCTTTTTTCCAGTTGATTGAAGATCTATTGGGGCCTTATTTCACAAAAATTGGGATTTTTTTTTTCTTTCGTGCTCCAATCTCCAGATCCCAATTGCAACTTTCTCCCGAATTCCGACGGGATCCTTTGTCCATCCAGATTTGGGTGCCCTCTGTGTCTGGTTCTTTTTCAATTCCACATTTTTTGCGGCGTGCAGGCCTCCTTGACTTCCTTCTCCTAGGGCATAGCTGAGCATGCCCCTAGAGGGAGACAAGAAAAAGACACCCGCACCTGGAAAAGAACAAAAGTTCAACCCGCAATCTCCGCTACCCACTCGCGGTAAGCCAGCACCCAAGTCCGTTAGTCCCAGGGTCAAAACCGCGACTCCCACTCCGAAAGCAAAGGTTTTGCCATCGACCAGTTCGAAGACAACTCCTAGGTTGGTCATTTCCCGACCAGTGACACGAGTGTCTAGTGAGTCTTCTCTATCGAGAAAATCCGAGAGTCCCTCCGCTGTCGAGACTGATTTCCTCCGCGTCACACGCTCTACCACAAAGAAAATGGCATCCTCTGAGCAGCCAACGCCCGCAAACGCAGCGTTGCATAAATTCATCGCCGTCAGCGATCTACGCGATCGCCTTTTCGAAGCGAAGATCAACACTCCTGATCAAGCCGTCCCTACACACGTTACAAGTCCGTCTGCAACAGGTGCGAGTCTTATGGGACAAAGTGGAAAGAGAGTACGAAACATGCTCTGACCTAATTGCCCAAGAAGGATCCCTCGACACAGTGCCTATTCTCCAGGCCAAATATGACTACTGCTACTCAGTATACGAGTCATGTGCAGCACAAATTGGCGAAACAATCGACAGAGCAACGCCTCAAGTCGCGCAAGCACCCTCTCAGCCGCTAATTTCGTCCGGCTGCCGCTTACCTCCATGCGACACGGAAGTCTTCGATGGCGACTACCTCCGATGGCCCACTTTCCGGGACCTATTCACGGCAATTTACGTAAACAACCCCAGGCTGACTCCGGTCGAGAAGCTATTCCATCTCCTTACGAAAACAAGTGGCGAAGCAAAAGCCATCGTGGCGAAATCTCCTCTCACGAATGATGGTTTTGCTTCGGCGTGGGAGGCGCTGCGAGATCGGTTCCAAAACAAGCGACTTTTAGTCAACAGCCAGCTCAAGCTCCTTTTTAACTTGAGTTCAATTTCGCAAGAATCTGCTCATGCTCTAAAAGAGCTACAATCCACGATTCAGGGGTGTTTAACAGCACTAGCGCATTCCCAGGTATCCACAGAAAACTGGGACTGTCTCTTGGTTTTCCTTTGCGCGAGCAAACTGCCCAAGCAGACCCTGTCCTTATGGGAACAGTCGCTAACTGCCAAATCCGAGATCCCAGCTTGGGAAGAAATGAATGCCTTCCTGAGCGAAAGGTATCGGACATTGGAAGCCATCGAAGATATGTAACCGAGTCAGGCAGTTCCAAAAAGGCTTCAATCCTTCGAGACAAAGGTCAGCACCAAACAGAAAGGGTGTGACTTATGTTATAAGGAGAACCATCCGGTAAGATTGTGCCCGCGTTTTCTTCAAATGTCCGTTGACTCGCGCTCCGGCTATATTAAAAAGAAGCAGCTATGTCTGAATTGTTTTGCCAGAGGTCACCAGCTACGTGACTGCACAATCACACACAGCTGCTGCATCGCAGCCCCCCAAATTCCGAAAATGCGAGTTCCTCAACCTCGCCCCCTACACAGCAACCTCCGAGACCCTCTAGCAGAAATGCATCGGCAAGCACCTCAGCGGTGCAAACTTTTTTCGCGTCCGGCACTTCAGCCGTCCTACTGAGCACAGCGATGATTGACTTGTGCCATTTGGGGACGAACTACCGAGCCCGAGCCTTAATCGACTCGGGATCCGAGGCGACGTTCATTTCAGAACGCCTGTTCAACCTCATCAAGTTGCCATTCCGCAACACCCAGACCCAAGTCTCCGGGTTAAATCATTCGGTCTCCGCGAAATCCTCGAAGCTGTGTCACTTCGGGATTCGCTCTCCTACTAAGCCAGGTCTACAGTTAGACACTGAAGCGTACGTCCTTCCGGAGCTCTCAGGCAAACTGCCCTCCTATCCGATCCCTCGGAATTCTTTGAAGGACCTGCCCGCACTCCGCTGGGCAGATCCTACCTTTTTTAAGAGCTCTCAAATTGATGTACTGATCAGGGCTGACATTCTACCATCCATAATGATGGATGGCACCCGACAACATATTTGCGGCTCGCTCCTGGGCCAAGAAACTATTTTCGGGTGGGTGCTAACGGGGCCGATTTCCAAGGGTAAGCCGAAACGGGTCGCATCCTTCACGACCCAGGTGCACCAAATAGGCGACCCTGATTCGCTCGACACGCTTCTCAGCAAGTTCTGGGAGGTGGAGGATCTACCAGTAAAGATGGTAAAAGAGTCGGACTCCTATTGTGAAAGGAACTTCCTCCAAACAACAACAAAAGACGCAAGCGGGAGGTACGTGGTGACGCTCCCGTTCCGGGATCCCGAGAATACCGGATCCGATTTAGGATATTCAAGGTCCATTGCGTTAGCTCAGTTTCTTAGAAACGAAAATCGTTTAAAAAGAGACTTTCCCTTAAAAGAGCAATATGACAGCGTGATCCAGGAGTACCTGGATCTGGGTCATATGAAAGAAGTTCCGCCGACTCACAATTCTCCCTCGTATCATCTTCCTCATCACGCGGTAGTTAAGCCCGAAAGCACCACTACAAAGCTTCGCGTTGTATTCAACGCTTCAAGTCCGTCGGCAAATGGGACCAGCTTAAATGATATCCTTCATGCTGGTCCAGTCCTACAATCCGATCTAACGATCCAGGTCCTGAAATGGCGTTATTTTCAATACGTCTTCAGTGCAGACATTACGAAAATGTATCGTCAGATCTGGGTCGATCCAAAACATACCCCGTTTCAAAGAATCCTGTTCCGAAACAAGGAAGGAGATATCCGAGACTTTGAACTAAAAACAGTTACCTTCGGGGTCAACTGCGCCCCCTTCCTCGCCATTCGAGTCTTGCAACAGCTGGCAGAGGATATCCAAGTGCCATTTCCAAATGCCAGCCGCATCATCCAGCAGCACATGTACGTCGACGACGTTCTGGCAGGGGCGAATTCCGTAAACGAAGCCCAAAGTTCAATTCGAGAGTTGCAAGCAGCCCTAAGTGCCTCCGGGTTTCCGCTAAGAAAGTGGACCTCGAACAACAAAAGCGTCCTTAAAGACGTCCCGGCCGAACACCTCCTTCGTAGCGAGTTCCTCGACATCGATGCCGAAAGCACGGCCAAGACGCTCGGTATTCGGTGGAGGGCAAAGTCCGACGAATTCTATTTCGTTCCCCCCGACATAGTTGTGGAACCCTCCTATACAAAGCGAGAAGTTTTGTCCCAAATCGCTAGGTTGTTCGATCCTGCCGGGTGGCTCGCGCCGTTCATAATCCGTTCAAAAATGTTCATGCAGGAGATTTGGTTGCAAAACTTAGGCTGGGACGATAAGCTTCCCACTGAAATGAGTCAGCGGTGGCAATCGTTTTTAGACGAGTATTCCGACCTCAACCAGATCCGCGTTCCAAAATGGATCTGGTACCAGCCTGAGGTAATCATAGAGCACCACGGTTTCTGTGACGCGTCTCAGAGAGCCTATGGAGCGGCTATATACATCCGCGTCGAGATGGGGCAAAAGATCCTGACTCGCCTGCTTACAGCCAAAACACGAGTGGCCCCGGTAAAAACCGTCTCCCTTCCTTGGGTAGAGCTCTGTGGTGCCGTGCTGTTAACCGAAATGGTGTCAGCAATCCTTCCGCACATGCCCTCCGCCAGTTCAGATATCCGCTGCTGGACAGATTCCACAATCGTCTTAGCCTGGCTACGAAGACCTGCGTACAACTGGACCACATTTGTGGCCAACAGAGTTGCCAAGATCACGCAGGCGACGCCAGTCGACTGTTGGGCACACGTTCGCTCAGAACAAAACTCCGCCGATCTAGCCAGTCGAGGCGTATCCCTACATGAATTGGCAGAAAACCATCTCTGGTGGCACGGACCAGAGTGGCTGCAAGGGCCACGAGAGCTATGGCCAGCACAAAGCGACACTCTTCCAGTGACAGAGCTAGACCAGCGCGCGGTCAAAGTGCATTTTGTCAAGGCCCCATCCATCGACTTTCTCGAACGTTTCTCCAAATTGGACAAGGCCCTGCGAGTTCTGGTCTATGTTCAACGCTTCCTTAAACGCTGCCGCAAAGGTTCGTTCTTGCCCAATTCACGCCCTACAAGTGAAGAGATCCGAGAGGCAGAACGAACTCTGACCTCCATTGCGCAGCGCAGAGCATATGGCCAAGAGCTTCAGCATCTGACCGAGAAAAGGCCTCTTCCAGAGTCAAGTCCTTTGGTGAATTTGTTCCCGTTCATTGACCAACACGGCCTTTTAAGGGCGTGCGGCCGTCTCACTGCCTCCAAAACCCTGCAATATGATGAACGTTATCCGATTATTCTCCCCTATGACTGTAGACTGTCGCGCCTCATCGTCCAATTTACTCACCAGATTACTCTTCATGGCGGTAGTCAATTGATCGTACGCCTGATCCGATCTAAGTATTGGATTCCTAAAATCAAGAATCTGGTGAAGGCTGTGGTCAATCCGTGTAAGATTTGCACGATTTACAAGAAGAGACTCCAAACACAGCTGATGGGCGATTTCCCGACAGATAGAGTCTCCTTCTCGAGGGCGTTCACCTACACGGGTATCGACTATGCCGGCCCTTTCGAAGCAAAAAATTATACAGGGAGAGCGTGTCTCATAACGAAGGGATATGTTTGTGTGTTTGTGTGCTTATCCACGAAGGCTATCCATTTGGAACCCACTTCCGATCTAACAACCGAGAAATTTCTAGCGGCCTTTGCACGTTTCCTAGCGAGGCGCGGTTGTCCTCAGCGGGTCCATTCGGATAATGGTAAGACCTTTGTGGGGGCGGCAACTTTGATTTCCAGGGACTTTCTCCAAGCTATCAAAGAGTCCGTGACTGATGCATATAGCCATCAGGGACTCGTATGGCGGTTCATCCCACCAGGGGCTCCACATATGGGGGGTTTGTGGGAAGCAGGGGTGAAAAGCTTCAAAACCCTGTTCCTTAAATCGACGTCAGTCCGCAAATATACATTTGAGGAGCTGGCGACGCTTCTTGCTAAGATTGAGGCTTGCCTCAACTCTAGACCCCTCTCCCCTATGTCCGAAGATCCCTCAGATTTGCTGGCCCTCACACCAGGCCATTTCCTTATTGGAGGGCCGTTGCTTTCCACGGCGGAACCCGTGATAAAGAGCGAAGCCAAGTCGATAATAAATCGATGGCAACACCTCAAGGCACAACATCAGCAGTTTAGTGCACGGTGGAAAGAGGAGTATCTTAAAGAACTCCATAAATATAGCTCCTAGTATTACATCGTAGGTCATCTGGCGTATTGGCTTTCAGAGGGAACTTATAATTGAAACTAAACCATTATAAGATTCACCATAGAATATTTTGTTATGTATATTTATTAGCAATTGTTATAAATTTCATGTTGTAGTTAATAACCGCTAATTAATATTAAATATTTTTTGTGTTTGATTGCCGATTATCAAAACAACATAAGTACTTACTTATTTTTAAAATATAACGAATTATTTAAATACGAACCTCTTATTTTTTGGTCCTTTATTAACGACATCATTTGTGCTATTTTTACATCCAAGCAGCTCCTGAAACTATATCACAGGTCATCTAGCTTATTGGCTCACAGAGGGTACATGTAATTAAAACAACACTATTACAAGTTTAGTGTTATTAGTAAACAGCATACGTTTTAATTAGCATTAACGATGACGTGGCCAAGACTAGAACTGACTTAATTTCAAAAAACATTATATATAAAATGATCAAATATTATAAATTAAAAATATACTAGAA
This sequence comes from Drosophila mauritiana, assembly GCF_004382145.1. Classification (NCBI taxonomy): domain Eukaryota; kingdom Metazoa; phylum Arthropoda; class Insecta; order Diptera; family Drosophilidae; genus Drosophila; species Drosophila mauritiana. The sequence goes on along the minus strand of NW_022881273.1, from coordinate 12,219 downwards.
AGATTAAGTTTACTTAAAAATATTCGGTAAATATGTGATAAAATATTTAAGTTGACAAACACTAGAATTATATACTAGAAACAAAAACTATATTTGCACTGTGCCGTGTAGCTTACGTGCCACTAATGAGAATCGAGGCGAAGGGCGCAAAACTTTTATTTGCAAAATTTTCCATTTGCTTAGTTTAATTTAAATTACTAATATTTAAAAAATATTCTAAAAATATTCGGTAAATATAAGTTAATAATTACAGTTTATTGATTTGATTTTGAAGATCGCAAGCGACCGTTTACCATATTGCAATTTATCATTTGAAACTAAAACTAGCGTACAAAATGTTTCCCTAAGTCCCTAGCAATCAAGTGAAGTCGTCGGCCGCGGCGCAGCGGGCGTCGGCCGCGGCGCAGCGGAGAAGTGTTGATGTCGCGCTTAACCGTTCGTTGGCGTTGATGGCAGCGGAGACTATGCAGACCTCTGGTCAGCATTTTGGGCACTTGTGTTTACCCAGAACTATGTAGAACCACAAGATGTTAGAGAATCAATTGCAGGGCAATAACTCCTCCCCCATTAATTGACGCTTGTCCTCGAGCGGTCATCATAAGGACGGGATGTTGTTGAGTCGCATCGCTGGTGGGGTGATTCGTGGTGGTTTGGGCACCGCATTAATGGTTTGAATGCCAGGTGTTTGTTGTTGCGTGCGTTCGAGGTTTGTGCAACTCGGATGTGTTCTGCATTGACAACTTGATTGCTTTCTATTAACATTCTGGTTTTTACTAAATTACTAATGAATTTATATCTACATATTTTTAGACCATTGGAACCTTTGCAGAAGGCATTGATTCCGTACATTTCGTCTTTAATTGGTAAATCTTATTATTATTCAAATTAAATAATTATTTATTTATTATTATTAGTTTCCTTTACTGATCATGTTTTATATATATAAGAAATAAGGAATTAACTGCTTCAATATGGAGATTTTAATGGCATACAAATTGTAGTTCCGTTGTGTAAAGCGAGAACGTGTGAAAGTTTTAACATTTATTTGGCCGTCAAGGCAGAAATCGGTATATTGTTTTCAAGTAGGCTACTGATCTCATTCAATTTAAACTCGCTCCGCAGAAACGCATTCACAACGCAATCTCTTCTTTCACGAGCCCAATCTAATTCTGCAAACCTATGGCCAACTCATCTGTCAAAGTCGAATCGTTTCAAATTTAATTCTGTGTTCTCGTGGTTACGTTAATCAGTATGTTTAATGTTTCTATGTTCTACTTGTCTATCGATGTGGCCACAGTAATTATTCTGAAAGCAATCATGATCTTATGTTACTTTCGGTCTTCCTATGTGGTACTTCGGTCTTCCTTAACTAGTTCCTTCCTAAATCTACTTGATAACTTAGAACCTAATCTTGTATTAACCCTAACGAAAATTTCTTGCCCTTTGATATAGGTCTTTATGGGCTTTCTTGTCCGGTTGTGGTATTCTATGTCAGTTTCCTGTTTTTGCCTAAGTCGGTCTATATTGTCCAGTCTAGCTTGTTCATATTTTTCTGGAGCTACGGTAGCTATCCTGCCGAAGAACACCTCTAGAGGTCGTTTTTTTGTGACAGAATGGACAGTGTAGTTATATTCATAGATGGCTCTATCGAGAAGTTCCTCGAAGCCCCTATGTGTTCCATCTCCTTTCAAACATCTCATTATTTCAGAGAGTGTGGAGTGAAATCTTTCTATCTGTCCATTTGCTGTACTCTTATACGGAGGTGCTTTATAGAGCTCAATACCCAGCTGGTCTGTCAACATGAATTTGATAGAGGCTGAGTTGAGGGACTTTTCATTGTCCATTACTATTAATTTAGGCACTCCATAATAAAACACGATATCTCTTAGGGCTTTCCTAATGTCTTCTACAGCTTTGGATTTAATAACTCTTCCCATGGCCAGTTTGGAAAATTTATCAATCGCCGTGAGCACCAGATGTCGTTCTGTCGAGTAGATGTCAATATGAATAATTTGTCCTGGGTATTCTGGCAAGGGAGTTTGTCTTATTTCTGGATGCGTGGGATGTCTGTCATATTTAGCAGTCTTACACACTAAACACTGATTCACGATAGCCGAAACTTTTTTCCTCATTTTAGGAAAGTATACTCTTTCGGACAACTGAGCTTTATTTTCCACAGCATTTGTGTGTGCTCTGTTATGTGTCCTAAGTATTTCTTCCTCTTGTTCGGCTTCGTTAACAAGGTCTTTGACTTTGGCTTGACAGAATCTAATCTTGAAACCCTGAAAATGGATGGGGTAGAGAATTTGTATTTTCCCCATTACATCCTCAGATGTGAAAATTCCATTAATCACGGATGGGTTGAGATATTCTTTCAAATCTGACAAGAGACTATCGGGTGTGAACAATTTGCGATCTACTAAATGCCTTTGAAATGTCGGGAATGGAATGCTAAATGAGTAGTTCTCTGACTCGGACTCCCTGAAGAAAATTTGATTCTTGAATGCATTTATCGGGGCTTCAACGCTAGGTATCAGCCCATGGTTCGAACTGTCAGAGCTGTGCATTGTTGAGGCTACTGTGTTAATCTGTTCGACTGTCGGTCCTCTGGACAGAGCGTCGGCTACAGTATTTTCTCTGCCTGGCTTGTAGAAAATTTCGTAGTCATATTCCTCAAGGTATGCTTTCCATCTCTTAATCCTCGCATTTCCATTCCAACTACTGAGAGAATGGGTCAAAGGCTGATGGTCAGTAAAGATTTTCACCTTTGCTTTACCGTAAAGGTAAATTTTTAGCTTTTTTAGAGCCCAGATAATGGCTAACATTTCCTTCTCATTCGTGGCATAATTTTCTTCCGCCTTCGAGAGTGTTCTCGATAAAAATGAGATGGGTCTGTTCTCTTGTGAAAGAACAGCGCCTACTGCGAAATTGGAAGCATCCGTTGTTAGGTGAAATTCTTTTTTAAAGTCCGGGTAGTGGAGTATTACGTCTGGAGAAACCAAGCTGCTCTTCAATTTCTTGAAGGCTTCTATTGCTGCGCGATTAAGGAAGACGGATTTTTTTGACGATAATGTCTTGGAAATTCGACCATCCTCCCCTCTCAAAAGCGAGCTAAGTGGTTTTGCTAACTTAGCGTAGTTAGGAATAAATCTCCTGTAATATCCGGATAATCCCAAGAATGATCTCAGTTCTTTGAGTGTCTTTGGAATTGGAAAGTCTGAGATTGCCTGTACCTTGGTTGGGCTGGTTTCAATGCCCTTGTCGGACACGACGAAGCCTAGGAACTCCACTTTTCTCTTCATGAACTCGCATTTATCCAACTGACATTTCATGTTAGCTTGCTGAAGAGTTCTGAAAATAGTGTCAAGGTTCTGGTAATGTGTTTCATCATCTTTACTAAAGATGATGATGTCGTCAATATAAACATATCTTACCGATATGTTCGTGAAGGATATCGTCCAGTGCGCGCTGGAAAATTGACGGTGCATTTTTCAGACCGAATGGGAGTCGTGTAAACTCGTATTTTCCATTATTGATGGAGAAGGCGGTCTTTTCAATATCAGATTCCTTTAAAAGAATCTGATAAAACCCACTTTTCAGATCGAGCACTGAGAAAATCTTGTTGTCTCCCAATTGGGCCAACACTTCATTAATGTCAGGGATAGGGTATCTGTCCGCTACCGTTACCATGTTAAGTTTCCGATAGTCAATTACCATGTATTTTTTCTTGCCAGAGGAGTCGAGTTTTTTTGGTACAATCCTCACTGGTGAATTGTAAGGTGACCTTGAGGGTCGAATGATTCCATCGTGTAAAAGTTCGGAAATTTGTTTGTGTACCTCGTCTTTAAGAGACATTGGGTACTGATAGAATTTTGAGTATATTGGCGTATCCGATAAAGTTCGGACACCCTTACACTTGTTGTGTAGGTTAGTTTTTGATTTGGGTCTGCGAAGAGACCTGGATACGAATCAATTATTTTATTTAATTTCATTCTCTGTTCTACCTCTAAGTGTTTTATTCTCGGACTAATTGTGCTAACAGCCTCGAACTGGTTTTCTTTGAGAACAACTCTTTTCCCGTTTTCCAGTGTCATGGTTAGGTTCTTCAAATCAATTTGCGCTCCCATTGCCTTCATTGTGTCTTTGCCAAGTATGGCGTCAAAAATCTTCAGCGTTGGTAATAAAAAAAATTTTATTTCGAAATCGAAAAGGTTTGCTCTTTTGTAATGCGATATTTTTACATAACCGCCTGGAGTATCAGCTATGTAAGGCTTGTTATTTGGTATCGCGTTTGTCACCAAATTGGGCAATCAACACCCTTAAAACCTTTCCAGACCAGAGCTTTTTCTCTGTACATTTTCGTAACAAAGTGCTCGGATTCTCGGCTCATTTGCATGCAGTCGACTTTATTTAGAATAAGCGACAGATTTTTGTAGACGTCCTGGTGGAAGTCCTCCACCGACTGCTGGTGGCCTTCCAGCGGAATGCTGTAGGACTCGAGTGCCACATCAGCACTTCCAACAATTTTATTTCTTATGGTATGAAGTATACCATAATATTTTGGAGTACCCACAAATGGGGTATAAGTCTCCATGATTCTATCAACGCTCTTTTTCCAAGACCCAAATTCTGCTGGATTTCCAGAGAATTCCCTGATCGATTTTACGATATCAGGCACCCTGTCAAAGTCCGCTAAATTATTTCTGTATTCGGGCTCGACGACCTGGTCGCTCACGTCAGTAAAGTCAAGAGTGTTGTTATTCATTTGTTTTATCAGTCCAGGTAAAACTTGGGCCACCGTTTGGCCAATTAATGCTGTCAACTGTTCGACACTCATGTCTACGCGATGCTGTTCAGGCAGGTCGTGTTTTTCTGAGGGCACCGGTCTTTCATTTGAACTAAAAGCTGATGGTCTTATTATATTATTAGGGTTTGCCATTCTGGTTTTTAATTCGGGCAACACCTGCACAAAACAAGCCTAAACCAAACCTAAAAAACTAAACTAAACCTAAAAAAGTTGTGGGCAGAAAATATGGAATGCGTGTGTAACCGCTCACCGCGGTTATTTTGCTTTGAGAACAGTGTACCAGAAAGGAACAGTAAATAGGAAAATTTTCCTTTCAGAAGATCTCTAGGAACTGGGTTGAAAATATAGTATTAATAATAATATCAATAATAATAATAATATAATAATAATAATATAATAATAATAATATAATAATAATAATATAATAATAATAATATAATAATAATAATATAATAATAATAATATTATAATAATAATATAATAATAATAATATAATAATAATAATATTATAATAATAATATAATAATAATAATATACTTTATTTTTTTTTGTTATACTTATGTTTTATTATGGGTGGATGCCTGAATTTTAAATTGCTGATGTTTTTTCCAGTGTACTTTCCAGGTTCTTGTAGTCTCTCTGCCTCCTCTTAGGTTGTTTCAGCTTCAGCTTCTTCGTCGTCAACGTGTTCTTATTCCTGTTCTTTTTGGCGGGCTGCTGCTGCTGCTACGGCTGTGCTTTTGTTGTTCTTTTTTTTCCTTATTGTCTGCGCTTTGGTTCACGCAGCCGTTCTCTGCCGTTCGTCGTCTTTACCTCTGCCGTTACGTTTTGGGTTGCACTGTTAACTGTTATCCGTGTTGCTCTTCTGTAGTTCCGTTAGTTCTCGGCGTTCTACTTCTACTTTTCCTTCTCCTTTTCGATGAAATTGCTGTTCTTCGTTTTGCATTTATTTAACATAGAATTGTTGCGGTCACTCCTCTTGGCTGGGTGAATGTTGTCCTTTTTGCCTGGGCTACTGGGGAATCCACGTCAGCACTCCAAAGAAGGTTTTCTGCGGGCTGGCCTGACAGAAAATGTGATCCACCAATGGGCAATGCTATGCCGATAAGTATTTTCCTCTTCCGGAAAATCTGTTTTTTTCAAACAATTTCATTTTATAGCCGACCGTGAATTTTGTTTGTTTATAACTCGCGGGAGTTTCTTCGGCACAATTTAACCAACGAATATTTTTTAGCAAAATTTTGATTTTGCTCCGCGACTTAGAATTTTGTCTTTCGTTCGCGTTTATTCGCTGGTCCCTGTTCGGGCGCCAGTTAATAATTACAGTTTATTGATTTGATTTTGAAGATCGCAAGCCGTTTATTGCAATTTATCATTTGAAACTAAAACTAGCGTACAAAATGTTTCCCTAAGTCCCTAGCAATCAAGTGAAGTCGTCGGCCGCGGCGCAGCGGGCGTCGGCCGCGGCGCAGCGGAGAAGTGTTGATGTCGCGCTTAACCGTTCGTTGGCGTTGATGGCAGCGGAGACTATGCAGACCTCTGGTCAGCATTTTGGGCACTTGTGTTTACCCAGAACTATGTAGAACCACAAGATGTTAGAGAATCAATTGCAGGGCAATAACTCCTCCCCCATTAATTGACGCTTGTCCTCGAGCGGTCATCATAAGGACGGGATGTTGTTGAGTCGCATCGCTGGTGGGGTGATTCGTGGTGGTTTGGGCACCGCATTAATGGTTTGAATGCCAGGTGTTTGTTGTTGCGTGCGTTCGAGGTTTGTGCAACTCGGATGTGTTCTGCATTGACAACTTGATTGCTTTCTATTAACATTCTGGTTTTTACTAAATTACTAATGAATTTATATCTACATATTTTTAGACCATTGGAACCTTTGCAGAAGGCATTGATTCCGTACATTTCGTCTTTAATTGGTAAATCTTATTATTATTCAAATTAAATAATTATTTATTTATTATTATTAGTTTCCTTTACTGATCATGTTTTATATATATAAGAAATAAGGAATTAACTGCTTCAATATGGAGATTTTAATGGCATACAAATTGTAGTTCCGTTGTGTAAAGCGAGAACGTGTGAAAGTTTTAACATTTATTTGGCCGTCAAGGCAGAAATCGGTATATTGTTTTCAAGTAGGCTACTGATCTCATTCAATTTAAACTCGCTCCGCAGAAACGCATTCACAACGCAATCTCTTCTTTCACGAGCCCAATCTAATTCTGCAAACCTATGGCCAACTCATCTGTCAAAGTCGAATCGTTTCAAATTTAATTCTGTGTTCTCGTGGTTACGTTAATCAGTATGTTTAATGTTTCTATGTTCTACTTGTCTATCGATGTGGCCACAGTAATTATTCTGAAAGCAATCATGATCTTATGTTACTTTCGGTCTTCCTATGTGGTACTTCGGTCTTCCTTAACTAGTTCCTTCCTAAATCTACTTGATAACTTAGAACCTAATCTTGTATTAACCCTAACGAAAATTTCTTGCCATTTGATATAGGTCTTTATGGGCTTTCTTGTCCGGTTGTGGTATTCTATGTCAGTTTCCTGTTTTTGCCTAAGTCGGTCTATATTGTCCAGTCTAGCTTGTTCATATTTTTCTGGAGCTACGGTAGCTATCCTGCCGAAGAACACCTCTAGAGGTCGTTTTTTTTGTGACAGAATGGACAGTGTAGTTATATTCATAGATGGCTCTATCGAGAAGTTCCTCGAAGCCCCTATGTGTTCCATCTCCTTTCAAACATCTCATTATTTCAGAGAGTGTGGAGTGAAATCTTTCTATCTGTCCATTTGCTGTACTCTTATACGGAGGTGCTTTATAGAGCTCAATACCCAGCTGGTCTGTCAACATGAATTTGATAGAGGCTGAGTTGAGGGACTTTTCATTGTCCATTACTATTAATTTAGGCACTCCATAATAAAACACGATATCTCTTAGGGCTTTCCTAATGTCTTCTACAGCTTTGGATTTAATAACTCTTCCCATGGCCAGTTTGGAAAATTTATCAATCGCCGTGAGCACCAGATGTCGTTCTGTCGAGTAGATGTCAATATGAATAATTTGTCCTGGGTATTCTGGCAAGGGAGTTTGTCTTATTTCTGGATGCGTGGGATGTCTGTCATATTTAGCAGTCTTACACACTAAACACTGATTCACGATAGCCGAAACTTTTTTCCTCATTTTAGGAAAGTATACTCTTTCGGACAACTGAGCTTTATTTTCCACAGCATTTGTGTGTGCTCTGTTATGTGTCCTAAGTATTTCTTCCTCTTGTTCGGCTTCGTTAACAAGGTCTTTGACTTTGGCTTGACAGAATCTAATCTTGAAACCCTGAAAATGGATGGGGTAGAGAATTTGTATTTTCCCCATTACATCCTCAGATGTGAAAATTCCATTAATCACGGATGGGTTGAGATATTCTTTCAAATCTGACAAGAGACTATCGGGTGTGAACAATTTGCGATCTACTAAATGCCTTTGAAATGTCGGGAATGGAATGCTAAATGAGTAGTTCTCTGACTCGGACTCCCTGAAGAAAATTTGATTCTTGAATGCATTTATCGGGGCTTCAACGCTAGGTATCAGCCCATGGTTCGAACTGTCAGAGCTGTGCATTGTTGAGGCTACTGTGTTAATCTGTTCGACTGTCGGTCCTCTGGACAGAGCGTCGGCTACAGTATTTTCTCTGCCTGGCTTGTAGAAAATTTCGTAGTCATATTCCTCAAGGTATGCTTTCCATCTCTTAATCCTCGCATTTCCATTCCAACTACTGAGAGAATGGGTCAAAGGCTGATGGTCAGTAAAGATTTTCACCTTTGCTTTACCGTAAAGGTAAATTTTTAGCTTTTTTAGAGCCCAGATAATGGCTAACATTTCCTTCTCATTCGTGGCATAATTTTCTTCCGCCTTCGAGAGTGTTCTCGATAAAAATGAGATGGGTCTGTTCTCTTGTGAAAGAACAGCGCCTACTGCGAAATTGGAAGCATCCGTTGTTAGGTGAAATTCTTTTTTAAAGTCCGGGTAGTGGAGTATTACGTCTGGAGAAACCAAGCTGCTCTTCAATTTCTTGAAGGCTTCTATTGCTGCGCGATTAAGGAAGACGGATTTTTTTGACGATAATGTCTTGGAAATTCGACCATCCTCCCCTCTCAAAAGCGAGCTAAGTGGTTTTGCTAACTTAGCGTAGTTAGGAATAAATCTCCTGTAATATCCGGATAATCCCAAGAATGATCTCAGTTCTTTGAGTGTCTTTGGAATTGGAAAGTCTGAGATTGCCTGTACCTTGGTTGGGCTGGTTTCAATGCCCTTGTCGGACACGACGAAGCCTAGGAACTCCACTTTTCTCTTCATGAACTCGCATTTATCCAACTGACATTTCATGTTAGCTTGCTGAAGAGTTCTAAAAATAGTGTCAAGGTTCTGGTAATGTGTTTCATCATCTTTACTAAAGATGATGATGTCGTCAATATAAACATATCTTACCGATATGTTCGTGAAGGATATCGTCCAGTGCGCGCTGGAAAATTGACGGTGCATTTTTCAGACCGAATGGGAGTCGTGTAAACTCGTATTTTCCATTATTGATGGAGAAGGCGGTCTTTTCAATATCAGATTCCTTTAAAAGAATCTGATAAAACCCACTTTTCAGATCGAGCACTGAGAAAATCTTGTTGTCTCCCAATTGGGCCAACACTTCATTAATGTCAGGGATAGGGTATCTGTCCGCTACCGTTACCATGTTAAGTTTCCGATAGTCAATTACCCTGTATTTTTTCTTGCCAGAGGAGTCGAGTTTTTTTGGTACAATCCTCACTGGTGAATTGTAAGGTGACCTTGAGGGTCGAATGATTCCATCGTGTAAAAGTTCGGAAATTTGTTTGTGTACCTCGTCTTTAAGAGACATTGGGTACTGATAGAATTTTGAGTATATTGGCGTATCCGATAAAGTTCGGACACCCTTACACTTGTTGTGTAGGTTAGTTTTTGATTTGGGTCTGCGAAGAGACCTGGATACGAATCAATTATTTTATTTAATTTCATTCTCTGTTCTACCTCTAAGTGTTTTATTCTCGGACTAATTGTGCTAACAGCCTCGAACTGGTTTTCTTTGAGAACAACTCTTTTCCCGTTTTCCAGTGTCATGGTTAGGTTCTTCAAATCAATTTGCGCTCCCATTGCCTTCATTGTGTCTTTGCCAAGTATGGCGTCAAAAATCTTCAGCGTTGGTAATAAAAAAAATTTTATTTCGAAATCGAAAAGGTTTGCTCTTTTGTAATGCGATATTTTTACATCACCGCCTGGAGTATCAGCTATGTAAGGCTTGTTATTTGGTATCGCGTTTGTCACCAAATTGGGCAATCAACACCCTTAAAACCTTTCCAGACCAGAGCTTTTTCTCTGTACATTTTCGTAACAAAGTGCTCGGATTCTCGGCTCATTTGCATGCAGTCGACTTTATTTAGAATAAGCGACAGATTTTTGTAGACGTCCTGGTGGAAGTCCTCCACCGACTGCTGGTGGCCTTCCAGCGGAATGCTGTAGGACTCGAGTGCCACATCAGCACTTCCAACAATTTTATTTCTTATGGTATGAAGTATACCATAATATTTTGGAGTACCCACAAATGGGGTATAAGTCTCCATGATTCTATCAACGCTCTTTTTCCAAGACCCAAATTCTGCTGGATTTCCAGAGAATTCCCTGATCGATTTTACGATATCAGGCACCCTGTCAAAGTCCGCTAAATTATTTCTGTATTCGGGCTCGACGACCTGGTCGCTCACGTCAGTAAAGTCAAGAGTGTTGTTATTCATTTGTTTTATCAGTCCAGGTAAAACTTGGGCCACCGTTTGGCCAATTAATGCTGTCAACTGTTCGACACTCATGTCTACGCGATGCTGTTCAGGCAGGTCGTGTCTTTCTGAGGGCACCGGTCTTTCATTTGAACTAAAAGCTGATGGTCTTATTATATTATTAGGGTTTGCCATTCTGGTTTTTAATTCGGGCAACACCTGCACAAAACAAGCCTAAACCAAACCTAAAAAACTAAACTAAACCTAAAAAAGTTGTGGGCAGAAAATATGGAATGCGTGTGTAACCGCTCACCGCGGTTATTTTGCTTTGAGAACAGTGTACCAGAAAGGAACAGTAAATAGGAAAATTTTCCTTTCAGAAGATCTCTAGGAACTGGGTTGAAAATATAGTATTAATAATAATATCAATAATAATAATAATATAATAATAATAATATAATAATAATAATATAATAATAATAATATAATAATAATAATATAATAATAATAATATTATAATAATAATATAATAATAATAATATAATAATAATAATATTATAATAATAATATAATAATAATATACTTTATTTTTTTTTGTTATACTTATGTTTTATTATGGGTGGATGCCTGAATTTTAAATTGCTGATGTTTTTTCCAGTGTACTTTCCAGGTTCTTGTAGTCTCTCTGCCTCCTCTTAGGTTGTTTCAGCTTCAGCTTCTTCGTCGTCAACGTGTTCTTATTCCTGTTCTTTTTGGCGGGCTGCTGCTGCTGCTACGGCTGTGCTTTTGTTGTTCTTTTTTTTCCTTATTGTCTGCGCTTTGGTTCACGCAGCCGTTCTCTGCCGTTCGTCGTCTTTACCTCTGCCGTTACGTTTTGGGTTGCACTGTTAACTGTTATCCGTGTTGCTCTTCTGTAGTTCCGTTAGTTCTCGGCGTTCTACTTCTACTTTTCCTTCTCCTTTTCGATGAAATTGCTGTTCTTCGTTTTGCATTTATTTAACATAGAATTGTTGCGGTCACTCCTCTTGGCTGGGTGAATGTTGTCCTTTTTGCCTGGGCTACTGGGGAATCCACGTCAGCACTCCAAAGAAGGTTTTCTGCGGGCTGGCCTGACAGAAAATGTGATCCACCAATGGGCAATGCTATGCCGATAAGTATTTTCCTCTTCCGGAAAATCTGTTTTTTTCAAACAATTTCATTTTATAGCCGACCGTGAATTTTGTTTGTTTATAACTCGCGGGAGTTTCTTCGGCACAATTTAACCAACGAATATTTTTTAGCAAAATTTTGATTTTGCTCCGCGACTTAGAATTTTGTCTTTCGTTCGCGTTTATTCGCTGGTCCCTGTTCGGGCGCCAGTTAATAATTACAGTTTATTGATTTGATTTTGAAGATCGCAAGCCGTTTATTGCAATTTATCATTTGAAACTAAAACTAGCGTACAAAATGTTTCCCTAAGTCCCTAGCAATCAAGTGAAGTCGTCGGCAGCGGCGCAGCGGGCGTCGGCCGCGGCGCAGCGGAGAAGTGTTGATGTCGCGCTTAACCGTTCGTTGGCGTTGATGGCAGCGGAGACTATGCAGACCTCTGGTCAGCATTTTGGG
>NW_022881272.1:0-22579 GCF_004382145.1 Drosophila mauritiana | reverse complement strand
TATATTTGTTTTGATAATCGACAATCAAAATCAAAAATATTTCATATTAATTAGCGGTAATTAACTAGCAACATGAAATTTAAATAATTGCTAATAGATATACATGACTAAATATGCTAAGGTGAACACAAAATTTACTTCATAAAAATATTGACAATATCGAATTTTTAATAAAATTCCAATTCATAGGAAATCTACGTCCCAGAGACGGTATTCATAATGATGACGTGGTCCATTTGATATTAAGTCAGTTCCATTCTTGGCCACGTCATCGTTAATGCTAATTAAAACTTATGCCCATTGTGTTTAAAATAAACTAAACTTGTAATGGTTTTGTTTTAATTACATGTACCCTCTGGGAGCCAATAAGCTAGATGACCTGCGATGTAGTTTCAGGAGCTGCGCGGATGTAAAATTAGAACAAAGGATGTCGTAAATCAAGGACCAAGAATAAGAGGTTCGTATCTAAATAATTCGATATATTTTTAAATAAGTTCTTATGTTGTTTTGAATCATGAATCAAAATCAAAAAATATTTAATATTAATTAGCGGTACTTAACTAGCAACATGAAATTTGAAAACATTGCTATAAATATACATGACTAATATGCTAAGGTGAACACAAAATTTACTTCATAAAAATATTGACAATATCGAATTTTAATAAAATTCCAATTCGTAGGAAATCTACGTCCAGAGACGGTATTCATGAATTGGTGACGTGGTCCATTTGATATTAAGTCAGTTCCATTCTTGGCCACGTCATCGTTAATGCTAATTAAAATTATGCCCATTGTGTTTACAAATAACACTAAACTTGTAATGGTTTTGTTTAATTTCATGTACCCTCTGGGAGCCAATAAGCTAGAATGACGACTGCGATGTAGTTTCAGGAGCTGCGCGGATGTAAAATTAGAACAAAGGATGTCGTAAATCAAGGACAAAGAATAAGAGGTTCGTATCTAAATAATTCGTTATATTTTTTAAAAATAAGTTCTTATATTGTTTTGATAATCGACAATCAAAATCAAAATATTTCATATTAATTAGCGGTAATTAACTAGCAACATGAAATTTAATAATTGCTAATAGATATACATGACTATATATGCTAAGGTGTATACAAAAATTTACTTCATAAAAATATTGACAATATCGTATTTGATATAAAATTCCAATTCGTAGGAAATCTACGTCCCAGAGACGGTATTCATGAATTGATGACGTGGTCGATTTGATATTAAGTCAGTTCCATTCTTGGCCACGTCATCGTTAATGCTAATTAAAACTTATGCCCATTGTGTTTACAATTAACACTAAACTTGTAATGGTTTTGTTTCAATTACATGTACCCTCTGGGAGCCAATAAGCTAGATGACCTGCGATATAGTTTCAGGAGCTGCTTGGATGTAAAATTAGCACAAATGATGTCGGTAATCAGGACCAAGGAATAAAAGGTTCGTATCTAAATAATTCGTTATATTTTTAAAATAAGTTCTTATATTGTTTTGATAATCGACAATCAAAATCAAAAATATTTCATATTAATTAGCGGTAATTAACTAGCAACATGAAATTTAATAATTGCTAATAGATTTACATGACTAAATATGCTAAGGTGAACACAAAAATTTACTTCATAAAATATTGACAATATCGAATTTTTTACTAAAATTCCAATTCATAGGAAATCTACGTCCCAGAGACGGTATTCCATGAATTGATGACGTGGTCCATTTGATATTAAGTCAGTTCCATTCTTGGCCACGTCATCGTTAATTCTAATTAAAACTTATGCCCATTGTGTTTACAAATAACACTAAACTTGTAATGGTTTTGTTTTAATTACATGTACCCTCTGGGAGCCAATAAGCTAGATGACCTGCGATATAGTTTCAGGAGCTGCTTGGATGTAAAATTAGCACAAATGATGTCGGTAATCAAGGACCAAGGAATAAAAGGTTCGTATCTAAATAATTCGTTATATTTTTAAAATAAGTTCTTATATGTTTTGATAATCGACAATCAAAATCAAAAAATATTTAATATTAATTAGCGGTACTTAACTAGCAACATGAAATTTGAAACACTTGCTAATACATGACTAATGATGCTGAGGTGAACACAAAATTTACTTCATAAAATTATTGACAATATCGAATTTAATATAAAAATTCCAATTCATAGGAAATCTACGTCCCAGAGACGGTATTCATGAATTGATGACGTGGTCCATTTGATATTAAGTCAGTTCCATTCTTGGCCACATCATCGTTAATGCTAATTAAAACTTATGCCCATTGTGTTTACAAATAACACTACACTTGTAATGGTTTTGTTTTAATTACATGTACCCTCTGGGAGCCAATAAGCTAGATGACCTGCGATGTAGTTTCAGGAGCTGCGCGGATGTAAAATTAGAACAAAGGATGTCGTAAATCAAGGACCAAAGAATAAGAGGTTCGTATCTAAATAATTCGTTATATTTTTAGAATAAGTTCTTATGTTGTTTTGATTATAGACAATCAAATCAAAAAATATTTAATATTAATTAGCGGTAATTAACTAGCAACATGAAATTTAATAATTGCTAATAGATATACATGACTAAAGACGCTAAGGTGAACACAAAATTTACTTCATAAAAATATTGACAATACCGAATTTTTTAAATAAAATTCCAATTCATAGGAAATCTACGTACCAGAGATGGTATTCATATATTGATGACGTGGTCCATTTGATATTAAGTCAGTTCCATTCTTGGCCACGTCATCGTTAATGCTAATTAAAACTTATGCCCATTGTGTTTACAAATAACACTAAACTTGGTTTTGTTTCAATTACATGTACCCTCTGGGAGCCAATAAGCTAGATGACCTGCGATATAGTTTCAGGAGCTTCTTGGATGTAAAATTAGCACAAATGATGTCGGTAATCAAGGACAAGGAATAAAAGGTTCGTATCTAAATAATTCGTTATATCTTTAAAATAAGTTCTTATACTGTTTTGATAATCGACAATCAAAATCAAAAAATATTTAATATTAATTAGCGGTACTTAACTAGCAACATGAAATTTGAAACACTTGCTAATACATGACTAATGATGCTGAGGTGAACACAAAATTTACTTCATAAAAATTATTGACAATATCGAATTGATTATAAAATTCCAATTCGTAGGAAATCTACGTCCCAGAGACGGTATTCATATATTGATGACGTGATCCATTTGATATTAAGTCAGTTCTATACTTGGCCACGTCATCGTTAATGCTAATTAAAACTTATGCCATTGTGTTTACAAATAACACTAAACTTGTAATGGTTTTGTTTTAATTACATGTACCCTCTGGGAGCAATAAGCTAGATGACCTGCGATGTAGTTTCAGGAGCTGCGCGGATGTAAAATTAGAACAAAGGATGTCGTAAATCAAGGACCAAAGAATAAGAGGTTCGTATCTAAATAATTCGTTATATTTTTAAAATAAGTTCTTATATTGTTTTGATAATCGACAATCAAAATCCAAAATATTTCATATTAATTAGCGGTAATTAACTAGCAACATGAAATTTAATAATTGCTAATAAATATACATGACTAAATATGCTAAGGTGAACACAAATTTACTTCATAAAAATATTGACAATATCGAATTTTTTAACTAAAATTCCAATTCATAGGAAATCTACGTCCCAGAGACGGTATTCATGAATTGGTGACGTGGTCCATTTGATATTAAGTCAGTTCCATTCTTGGCCACGTCATCGTTAATGCTAATTAAAACTTATGCCCATTGTGTTTACAATAACACTAAACTTGTAATGGTTTTTGTTTTAATTACATGTACCCTCTGGGAGCCAATAAGCTAGATGACCTGCGATGTAGTTTCAGGAGCTGCGCGGATGTAAAATTAGAACAAAGGATGTCGTAAATCAAGGACCATAGAATAAGAGGTTGTATCTAAATAATTCGATATATTTTTAAAATAAGTTATTATGTTGTTTTGACAATCGATGATCAAAATCAAAAAATATTTAATATTAATTAGCGGTAATTAACTAGCAACATGAAATTTAAATAATTGCTAATAATATACATGACTAAATATGCTAAGGTGAACACAAATTTACTTCATAAAAATATTGACAATATCGAATTTTTTAAACTAAAATTCCAATTCATAGGAAATCTACGTCCCAGAGACGGTATTCATGAATTGGTGACGTGGTCCATTTGATATTAAGTCAGTTCCATTCTTGGCCACGTCATCGTTAATGCTAATTAAAACTTATGCCCATTGTGTTTACAAATAACACTAAACTTGTAATGGTTTTGTTTTCATTTCATGTACCCTCTGGGAGCCAATAAGCTAGAAGCTAGAAGCTAGACCTGCGATGTAGTTTCAGGAGCTGCGCGGATGTAAAATTAGAACAAAGGATGTCGTAATCAAGGACCAAAGAATAAGAGGTTCGTATCTAAATAATTCGTTATATTTTTAAAATAAGTTCTTATATTGTTTTGATAATCGACAATCAAAATCCAAAATATTTCATATTAATTAGCGGTAATTAACTAGCAACATGAAATTTAAATAATTGCTAATAAATATACATGACTAAATATGCTAAGGTGAACACAAAATTTACTTCATAAAAATATTGACAATATCGAATTTTTTAACTAAAATTCCAATTCATAGGAAATCTACGTCCCAGAGACGGTATTCATGATTGGTGACGTGGTCCATTTGATATTAAGTCAGTTCCATTCTTGGCCACGTCATCGTTAATGCTAATTAAAACTTATGCCATTGTGTTTACAAATAACACTAAACTTGTAATGGTTTTGTTTTAATTACATGTACCCTCTGGGAGCCAATAAGCTAGATGACCTGCGATGTAGTTTCAGGAGCTGCGCGGATGTAAAATTAGAACAAAGGATGTCGTAAATCAAGGACCATAGAATAAGAGGTTTGTATCTAAATAATTCGATATATTTTTACATATATATATTTGACAATCGATGATCAAAATCAAAAATATTTAATATTAATTAGCGGTAATTAACTAGCAACATGAAATTGAAACAAGTGCTAAGATATACATGACTAAAGACACTAAGGTGAACACAAAATTTACTTCATAAAAATATTGACAATACGAATTTTTTAAATAAAATTCCAATTCATAGGAAATCTACGTACCAGAGATGGTATTCATATATTGATGACGTGGTCCATTTGATATTAGTCAGTTCTATACTTGGCCACGTCATCGTTAATGCTAATTAAAACTTATGCCCATTGTGTTTACAAATAACACTAAACTTGTAATGGTTTTGTTTTAATTTCATGTACCCTCTGGGAGCCAATAAGCTAGAACTAGAAGCTAGACCTGCGATGTAGTTTCAGGAGCTGCGCGGATGTAAAATTAGAACAAAGGATGTCGTAAATCAAGGACCAAAGAATAAGAGGTTCGTATCTAAATAATTCGTTATATTTTAAAATAAGTTCTTATTTGTTTTGATAATCGACAATCAAAATCCAAAATATTTCATATTAATTAGCGGTAATTAACTAGCAACATGAAATTTAAATAATTGCTAATAGATATACATGACTAATATGCAAAGGTGAACACAAAATTTACTTCATAAAATATT
Source organism: Drosophila mauritiana (assembly GCF_004382145.1). Lineage (NCBI taxonomy): Eukaryota > Metazoa > Arthropoda > Insecta > Diptera > Drosophilidae > Drosophila > Drosophila mauritiana. Next base: position 16,911 of record NW_022881272.1, on the reverse strand, counting down.
GACAATACGAATTTTTAAATAAAATTCCAATTCATAGGAAATCTACGTACCAGAGATGGTATTCATATATTGATGACGTGGTCCATTTGATATTAAGTCAGTTCATTACTTGGCCACATCATCGTTAATGCTAATTAAAACTTATGCCCATTGTGTTTACAAATAACACTAAACTTGTAATGGTTTTGTTTTAATTTCATGTACCCTCTGGAGCCAATAAGCTAGATGACCTGCGATGTAGCTTCAGGAGCTGCGCGGATGTAAAATTAGAACAAAGGATGTCGTAAATCAAAGACCAAAGAATAAGAGGTTCGTATCTAAATAATTCGTTATATTTTTAAAATAAGTTCTTATGTTGTTTTGATTATAGACAATCAAAATCAAAAAATATTTAATATTAATTAGCGGTAATTAACTAGCAACATGAAATTTAAAACAATTGCTAATAGATATACATGACTAAATATGCTAAGGTGTACACAAAATTTACTTCATAAAAATATTGACAATATCGAACTCGCGGAATCGATGTGGCATAAAATAAATAAATGACAAGCTCACTCACACACATTCAAATAACAGACTCCAACACACCACACTTCAGGGAGACAAAAGATATCCCAAAGGCTGCAAACTGAATATGTCAACACACCAATGAGAGAATAAGTAATTAAATAAAATTAAACTAAGAAATGGAAAATTTGCAAGTAAAAATTTTGCGCTCTCTGATTCTCATTAGTGGCACGTGCACACAGACAGTGCAAATATAGTTTTTTTTTCTAGTATATATTTCTAGTGTTTGTCAACTTAATATTTTTAACATATATTACCGAATATTTTTTTGCGCCCTCCTCCTCGATTTATTAGTGCAGTAAGCTACACGGCACAGTCAACTATAGTTTTGTTTATGGTATATATTCTAGTGTTTGTCAACTTAGTATTTTTAACATATATAACGAATATTTTAGAAAATTTTAAATATACTATTTAAATAAACTAAGCAAATGGAAAATTTTGCAAATAAAATTTTGCGCCCTCGCTCGATCTCATTAGTGCAAGTAAGCTACACGGCACAGAGCAAATATAGTTTTTGTTTATGGTATATATTTCTAGTGATTGTCAACTTAGTATTTTGAACATATATATACCGAATATTTTTAGAATATTTTTAAGTAAACTTAATCGTTCTAGTATATTTTTAATTTATAATATTTGATTTTTTATATATAATGTTTTTTGAAATTAAGTCACTTCTAGTCTTGGCCACGTCATCGTTAATGCTAATTAAAACGTATGCTGTTTACTAATAAAACTAAATTTGTAATGGTTTTGTTTTAATTTCATGTACCCTCTGGGAGCCAATAAGCTAGATGACCTGCGATGTAGTTTCAGGAGCTGCGCGGATGTAAAATTAGAACAAAGGATGCCGTAAATCAAGGACCAATGAATAAGAGGTTCGTATCTAAATAATTCGTTATATTTTTAAAATAACTTCTTATGTTGTTTTTGATTATAGTCAATCAAAATAAAAAAATATTTAATATTAATTAGCGGTACTTAACTAGCAACATGAAATTTGAAACACTTGCTAATACATGACTAATGATGCTGAGGTGAACACAAATTTACTTCATAAAATTATTGACAATATCGAATTTAATATAAAATTCCAATTCGTAGGAAATCTACGTCCCAGAGACGGTATTCATATATCGATGACGTGGTCCATTTGATATTAAGTCAGTTCTATACTTGGCCACTTCATTCATTCATGAATTGATGACGTGGTCCATTTGATATTAAGTCAGTTCCATTCTTGGCCACGTCATCGTTAATGCTAATTAAAACTTATGCCCATTGTGTTTACAATTAACACTAAACTTGTAATGGTTTTGTTTCAATTACATGTACCCTCTGGGAGCCAATAAGCTAGATGACCTGCGATATAGTTTCAGGAGCTGCTTGGATGTAAAATTAGCACAAGTGATGTCGGTAATCAAGGACCAAGGAATAAAAGGTTCGTATCTAAATAATTCGTTATATTTTTAAAAAAAGGTTTTTTTATATTGTTTTGATAATCGACAATCAAAATCAAAAATATTTCATATTAATAAGCGGTATTAACTAGCAACATGAAATTTAAATAATTGCTAATAAATGCAAAGGATAAATATGCAACGGTGAACACAAAATTTACTTCATAAAAATATTGACAATATCGAATTTTTTAACTAAAATTCCAATTCATAGGAAATCTACGTCCCAGAGACGGTATTCATGAATTGATGACGTGGTCCATTTGATATTAAGTCAGTTCCATTCTTGGCCACGTCATCGTTAATGCTAATTAAAACTTATGCCCATTGTGTTTACAAATAACATAAACTTGTAATGGTTTTGTTTTAATTACATGTACCCTCTGGGAGCCAATAAGCTAGATGACCTGCGATGTAGTTTCAGGAGCTGCGCGGATGTAAAATTAGAACAAAGGATGCCGTAAATCAAGGACCAATGAATAAGAGGTTCGTATCTAAATAATTCGTTATATTTTTAAAATAACTTCTTATGTTGTTTTGATTATAGACAATCAAAATAAAAAAATATTTAATATTAATTAGCGGTACTTAACTAGCAACATGAAATTTGAAACACTTGCTAATACATGACTAATGATGCTGAGGTGAACACAAAATTTACTTCATAAAATTATTGACAATATCGAATTTAATATAAAATTCCAATTCGTAGGAAATCTACGTCCAGAGACGGTATTCATATATCGATGACGTGGTCCATTTGATATTAAGTCAGTTCTATACTTGGCCACGTATCGTTAATGCTAATTTTAATTAGCATTAACTTATGCCATTGTGTTTACAATTAACACTAAACTTGTAATGGTTTTGTTTCAATTACATGTACCCTCTGGGAGCCAATAAGCTAGATGACCTGCGATATAGTTTCAGGAGCTGCTTGGATGTAAAATTAGCACAAATGATGTCGGTAATCAAGGACCAAGGAATAAAAGGTTCGTATCTAAATAATTCGTTATATTTTTAAAATAAGTTCTTATGTTGTTTTGATTATAGACAATCAAAATCAAAAAATTATTTAATATTAATTAGCGGTAATTAACTAGCAACATGAAATTTAAAACAATTGCTAATAGATATACATGACTATATATGCTAAGGTGTACACAAAATTTACTTCATAAAAATATTGACAATATCGTATTTGATATAAAATTCCAATTCGTAGGAAATATACGTCCCAGAGACGGTATTCATGAATTGATGACGTGGTCCATTTGATATTAAGTCAGTTCCATTCTTGGCCACGTCATCGTTAATGCTAATTAAAACTTATGCCCATTGTGTTTACAAATAACACTAAACTTGTAATGGTTTTGTTTTAATTTCATGTACCCTCTGGGAGCCAATAAGCTAGATAACCTGCCATGTAGTTTCAGGATTGCGCGGATGTAAAATCAGAACAAGGGATGTCGTAATTCAAGGACCAAAGAATAAGAGGTTCGTATCTAAATAATTCGTTATATTTTTAAAATAAGTTCTTATGTTGTTTTGATAATCGACAATCAAAATCAAAAAATATTTAATATTAATTAGCGGTAATTAACTAGCAACATGAAATTTAAAACAATTGCTAATAGATATACATGACTATATATGCTAAGGTGTACACAAAATTACTTCATAAAAATATTGACAATATCGTATTTGATATAAAATTCCAATTCGTAGGAAATATACGTCCCAGAGACGGTATTCATGAATTGATGACGTGGTCCATTTGATATTAAGTCAGTTCTATTCTTGGCCACGTCATCGTTAATGCTAATTAAAACTTATGCCATTGTGTTTACAATTAACACTAACTTGTAATGGTTTTGTTTTAATTTCATGTACCCTCTGGAGCCAATAAGCTAGATGACCTGCGATGTAGTTTCAGGAGCTGCGCGGATGTAAAATTAGAACAAAGGATGTCGTAAATCAAGGACCAAAGAATAAGAGGTTCTTATCTAAATAATTCGATATATTTTTAAAATAAGTTCTTATGTTGTTTTGATAATCGACAATCAAAATCAACAAATATTTAATATTAATTAGCGGTAATTAACTAGCAACATGAAATTTAAAACAATTGCTAATAGATATACATGACTATATATGCTAAGGTGTACACAAAATTTACTTCATAAAAATATTGACAATATCGTATTTGATATAAAATTCCAATTCGTAGGAAATATACGTCCCAGAGACGGTATTCATGAATTGATGACGTGGTCCATTTGATATTAAGTCAGTTCTATTCTTGGCCACGTCATCGTTAATGCTAATTAAAACTTATGCCATTGTGTTTACAATTAACACTAAACTTGTAATGGTTTTGTTTTAATTCATGTACCCTGGGAGCCAATAAGCTAGATGACTGCGATGTAGTTTCAGGAGCTGCGCGGATGTAAAAATTAGAACAAAGGATGTCGTAAAATCAGAGGAACCAAAGAATAAGAGTTCGTATCTAAATAATTCGTGTATATTTTTTAAAAAAAAGTAAGATACTTATGTTGTTTTGATAATCGACAATCAAAATCAAAAAAATATTTATATTATCGTTTATATTTTTAAATAAGTATGTTGTTTTGATAATCGGAAATCAAACTAAAAAAAAAATAATAATATAATTAGCGGTTTTATTAACTACAACATGAAATTATAACAATTGCTAATAAATATACATAACAAGAATATTAATGGTGAAACTATAAATGGTTCAGTTTCAATTATAAGTTCCCTCTGAACGCCAATACGCTAGATGGATGATCCTACGATGTAATTTTAGAGCTACGAAAAGGAGGAGCTGTAAATCAGAGAAAAGGATGTCATAAATCAAAGGATGAAATAATAAGAGGTTCCTAATCTAAATAATTTGTTTATTTTTAAAATAAGTGCTTATGTTGTTCAGATAATCGACAATTAAAAATCAGTAGATATTTAATATAAACCATAGAAACGATTATCTCGGAAAATGGAACTTTAACTAATTACGACTAAATATGCTAATTTAAACACAAAATTACTTCATAAAATATATTGACAATATCGAATTTTTAAATAAAATTTCAATTCGTTAAAAAATATATGTCCAGGGATGGCATTCATACATTGATGACGTGGTCCATTTGAAATTAAGTCAGTTATAGTCTTGGCCACGTGATCGTTAATGCTAATTAAAACGTATGCCCATTGTGTTTACAAATAACACTAAACTTGTAATGGTTTTGTTTTAATTACATGTACCCTCTGGGAGCCAATAAGCTAGATGACCTGCGATGTAGTTTCAGGAGCTGCGCGGGATGTAAAATAAGAACAAAGGATGTCGTAAATCAAGGACCAAAGAATAAGAGGTTCGTATCTAAAATAATTCGTTATATTTTTAAAATAAGTTCATATGTTGTTTTGATAATCGACAATCAAAATCAAAAAATATTTCATATTAATTAGCGGTAATTAACTAGCAACATGAAATTTAAAACAATTGCTAATAGATAGATATACATGACTAAATATGCTAAGGTGTACACAAAATTTACTTCATTAAAATATTGACAATATCGAACTCGCGGAATCAATGTGGCATAAAATTAATAAATGACAAGCTACACTCACACACATGCAAACAGCAGACTCCACACACACACATACAGACACACACTTCAGGGACACAGAAGATTATCCCAAAGGCTTCAAACTGAAGATAGCACACACACACAATGTGAGAGTAAGTAATTAAATTAGTAATTAAACTAAGCAAATGGAAAATTTGAAGTAAAAATTTTGGCGCCCTCCTCCTAAGCTACACGGCACAGTGCAAATATAGTTTTTGTTTATGGGTAATATTTTCTAGTGGTTTTGTAAACTTAGGTATTGTTAACATATATATTATACCGAATATTTTTAGAATATTTTTTAAATATTACAAATTTTAAATTAAACTAAGCAAATGAAAAATTTTGCAAATAAAAATTTTGCGCCCTTCGCCACGATTCTCATTAGTGGCACGTAAGCTACACGGCACAGTGCAAATATAGATTTTGTTCTTAGTATATATTTATAGTGTTTGTCAACTTATAATTTTTAACATATATTTACCGAATATTTTTAGAATATTTTTAAGTAAACTTAATCTATCTAGTATATTTTTAATTTATAATATTTGATATTTTTATATATAATGTTTTTTGAAATTAAGTTAGTTCTAGTCTTGGCAACGACATCGTTAATGCTAATTAAAACGTATGCTGTTTACTAATAAAACTAAACTTGTAATGGTTTTGTTTTTAATTTCATGTATCTCTGGGACCAATAAGCTAGATGACCTGCGATGTAGTTTCAGGAGCTGCGCTGATGTAAAATCAGAACAAAGGATGTCGTAAATCAAGGACCAAAGAATAAGAGGTTCGTATCTAAATAATTCGTTATATTTCTAAAATAAGTTCTTATGTTGTTTGGAAAATCGACAATCAAAATCAAAAAATATTTAATATTAATTAGCGGTTAATATGAAATGAAATTTATAACAATTCAAAATATGCTACTGTGAAAGTTATAATGGTTTAGTTTCAATACGGAAACTGGAAGCCAATACGCTAGATGACCTACGATGTAATATTAGGAGCAATCCGAATATACAATCAGCGAAAAGGATGTCATAAATCAAGGCCCATAGAATAAGAGGTTTATATCTAAATAATTCGTTATATTTTTAAAATAAGTTCTTATGTTGTTTGATTATAGACAATCAAAATCAAAAAATATTTAATATTAATTAGCGGTTATTAATATACATGACTAAATATGCTAAGGTGTACATTAAATTTACTTCATAAAAATATTACCAATATCGAATTTAACACAAAATTCCAATTCGTAGGAAATGTACGTACCACAGATGGTATTCATATATTGATGACGTGGTCCATTTGATATTAAGTCAGTTCTATTCTTGGCCACGTCATCGTTAATGCTAATTAAAACTTATGCCCATTGTGTTTACAAATAACACTAAACTTGTAATGGTTTTGTTTTAATTTCATGTACCCTCTGGGAGCCAATAAGCTAGATGACCTGCGATGTAGTTCAGGAGCTGCGCTGATGTAAAATAAGAACAAAGGATGTCGTAAATCAAGGACAAAGAATAAGAGGTTCGTATCTAAATAATTCGTTATATTTTTAAAATAAGTTCATATGTTGTTTTGATAATCGACAATCAAAATCAAAAAATATTTAATATTAATTAGCGGTTAATATGAAATGAAATTTATAAACAATTCAAAATATGCTACTGTGAAAGTTATAATGGTTTAGTTTCAATACGGAAACTGGAAGCCAATACGCTAGATGACCTACGATGTAATATTAGGAGCAATCCGAATATACAATCAGCGAAAAGGATGTCATAAATCAAGGCCCATAGAATAAGAGGTTTATATCTAAATAATTCGTTATATTTTTAAAATAAGTTCTTATGTTGTTTTGATTATAGACAATCAAAATCAAAAAATATTTAATATTAATTAGCGGTTATTAATATACATGACTAAATATGCTAATGTGTACATTAAATTTACTTCATAAAAATATTACCAATATCGAATTTAACACAAAATTCCAATTCGTAGGAAATGTACGTACCACAGATGGTATTCATATATTGATGACGTGGTCCATTTGATATTAAGTCAGTTCTATTCTTGGCCACGTCATCGTTAATGCTAATTAAAACTTATGCCCATTGTGTTTACAAATAACACTAAACTTGTAATGGTTTTGTTTTAATTTCATGTACCCTCTGGGACCAATAAGCTAGATGACCTGCGATGTAGTTTCAGGAGCTGCGCGGATGTAAAATAAGAACAAAGGATGTCGTAAATCAAGGACCAAAGAATAAGAGGTTCGTATCTAAATAATTCGTTATATTTTTAAAATAAGTTCATATGTTTGTTTTGATAATCGACAATCAAAATCAAAAAATATTTCATATTAATTAGCGGTAATTAACTAGCAACATGAAATTTAAAAACAATTGCTAATAGATATTACATGACTAAATATGCTAAGGTGTACACAAAAATTTACTTCATTAAAATATTGACAATATCGAACTCGCGGAATCGATGTGGCATAAAATAAATAAATGACAAGCTACACTCACACACATGAAAACAGCAGGCTCCACACACACACATACAGACACACACTTCAGGGGAGAAGGGCAGCCCTAAGCCAAAGGATCGCACGGCGCTGTCTGCGAAGAGAGCCCAGCGACCCGACCACCAGAAGGCTGCGGGACCCAAGCGCCTACCAAGGGCTCCGCCCCAAGCCACTGCAGCGGGAAAGAAGTCGCAACAAACTTGCAGGCAACCGCCCGGACCGCACAAGAAGAGACCGCCGAGGGAGAGACCAGATGCGCTGGTTATCACCCCCACAGCCAAGTGCTGTCCCTGGTGACAAGAGGGCAGGACGCTAGGCTCAGGCCATCGCGGAAAACGTAGCAAGGGTGAAGAGGACGGCCAAAGGCGAACTGCTCCTCGAACTACGTGCCTCAGCCCCAAGACCTGACGCAGAAGCTCAAGATGACATGGAGCGGTGCTAGGAGACCGCGCCAGCCTTCTCGCGTTAACACAAACTAAGTATTTGTGATTCGCGACCTCGACGAGCTCACCACGAAGACGAGTTGAAGAGTGCCTTGGAGGCCCAGGCAGAATCCCTGCAGCAGTGGTGGCTATCAAGAGCCTTCGGCAATCGCAGTACGGAGGAAGACTGCGGTGATAGGCAGTCCCAGCCAATCTGACGGACCCGCTGATCAAGCGTGGCAAGCTGAGGGTAGGATGGTCCCATGCTTGAGCTGGAGCTGGAGCCACGCCAAAGATGCTTCAGATGCCTGGAAGAAGGCCACATAGCGGCCCACTGCAGAAGCACCGTTGACAGAAGCCAGTGCTGCTTCATATGCGGGACCGCGGGACACAAAGCCGCCGAGTGCCCCTAACGAAGCTAAACGCTTCTTGTGCGCAAACAGAGGTAGCCAAGTGACCAACCACCAAATGGGAACCCGGAAGTGCCCATTGGCGGGTAAAGGAGCACCAAAGGCACTGCAATGATGCGGCTGATTCAGCTAAACCTGAATCACTGCACGGCAGCCCAAGACCTGCTAGTGCAGACGGTGCGTGAACGCAGAGTGGAGCTCGCGCTACTTAGCGAGCCCCTACCGAACGCGGCTAGCCCAGACTGGGCTTTCGACGCACCAAGAAAGCAGCGATCTGGAGGTGAGCAGAGAAACCCAGCAAATTACCGATGTTCTTTCGTGTGGGAGGCATTCGCGACGTTGGACCTGGCTCTTCTTAACCATGGAAACCGGCACACGTTCAGGCGCGCCGGACTGGGCTCTGTGGTGGACCTCACCTTCACTAGCGGCTCGTCGTACAGGCTAGCGAGGTGGAGACTCAGCGAGGACTACACTGGCAGCGACCTGGCCATCATCTGCGACCTGGGAAGCCCACCCTCGTCCCAAGCCCAGACACCAGCCCAGGCCAGAATTAAATACAAGACAGACTCTCTGGACACGTGTTTCGAGAGCAGTTTCCTACCCATGGCGGGCAGACAAGGAGCCAAGCTGACGGCAGTGGAGCTGATGAGGCGGCTGAAGGCCGCGTGCGACGCCAGCATGCAATCGAGCAGGTCGCATAGCCGACAAAGAGCCCCTGTCTACTGGTGGAACCAGGAGATAGAGTCGGCTCGTCGTGAGTGCCTCTCCGCCAGACGTCGCTACCAACGCGCGAGAGGTGCGGAGTCCTTTGCCGAACGCCGATCCGAGTACAGAGCCCGCAGAAAAATGCTTAAGATAGCCATAAGGGAGAGCAAGCGCAAATGCTTCCTCGACCTATGCGATTCTGCCGACAGCGACCCATGGGAAGTGCCTACAAGGTGGTGGTCAAGAAGGCGTACACTAGGACTCCTAAGCTACTGGACCCAGCGATGCTCCGCAGTGTAGCGGACACCTGTTCCCTGTGATGGATGGGTTACGCCCAGCCGACCCAGCCACAGAAGACCCACGTCGATTCCGACGCCACGGTCAGCAGTGACGAGATCCTGGAGCTGGCAAAACTGCTGAAGGACGGCAAGGCCCCCGGACCCGACGGCATCCCGAACAGGGCGCTTCGGCTTGCTCTCCACCTCCAGCCAGACTCCTTTGCGAAGGCACTCACCAAGTGCCTGGAGGAAGGAGTTTTCCCGAGTTGCTGGAAAATCCAAAAGCTGCTTCTCCTCCCAAAACCAGGGAAACCACCCGAGGAGCCTTCATCGTTCCGGCCAATATGCCTCATCGATGGAAGCTCCTGGAGAAACTGGTGTGCACTCGGCTTGAGAGGGCTATCGCCGACGCGGGTGACCTCTCACGGTCCCAGTTTGGATTTAGGAAAGCGTGGTCCACCGTAGACGCTGTCAACAGAGTGGTCGAAGTAGCGGCCCAAGCAATCGACGGCACCAGATGGAAGGGTGGCAGCAAAGAGTACTGCCTCATGGTCACTCTAGACATCAGGAACGCCTTCAACACAGCGAGATGGGACCGGATCCTAGAAGCACTAATTGGCTTCAGCGTCCCAGCCTACCTAGTCAGGATCATACGCAGCTATTTTTCTGATCGGGTCTTACTGTGCGAGTCGTCGGAAGGCGTCTTCAGGCACCAGGTCACCGGTGGAGTCCCGCAAGGCTCGGTCCTCGGCCCGCTTCTGTGGAACACCATGTACGACGGGATACTTCGTCTACCGCTGGTCGGGAGGAGCGAGATCGTAGGCTTCGCCGACGACGTGGCCTTGCTCGTTGTCGACAAGATCCCGGCAAGGCCGAAGAAAGCTGCAACCCAAAACATCAGGCCATCGAACATTGGCTCAGTTCAATGGGGTAGAGCTGGCGCGGAGAAGACCGAGGCTGTCCTGATTAGCTCAAGGAAAGCGGTGGAGACGGCCACTGTCGAAGTAGGCTGTACCAAGGTGTCCTCCTCTGGGCAATCAAGTACCTGGGAGTCATGATAGACACCAGGCTTTCGTTCCGAGAACACCTTGCCTAACGCTAACTCTAAAAGCAGCAGGAGTAATCGGGCCGCTTTCAAACATAATGTTGAACTCCCGAGGCCCAAAACAGGCGAGCAGAAGGTCTGCTGACGAGCGTCACCCGAGCGACCTATGCTATATGCCGCCCCGGTGTGGCAAAGCGCTTGGTACCGAAAGCTACCCCCAGGGCTAAATGCTACCCACAGACTTTCGGCCTTACGTGTCTGCTGCGCCTTCAGAACAGTGTCCAACGCCGGCGGCATTGGTGATCGCAGGAATACCGCCTCTGGACCTGTTAGCGAAGGAAAACGAAGAGGTCTTCAACCAAACCCACGGTCGAAGACTCTCCCCCGGCGCCAAGAAGGCAATACGAGCTGAAGCAAGGCAGCACACCCTGGAGACATGGCCAGCACAGGTGGACCAACGAGCCCAAGGGTCGCTGGACGCAGCAGCTGATACCCAACCTCAAGCCGTGGCTTGAGGGGAAACACGGCGATATTACGTTCCACCTAACGCAGCTGATCAGCGGGCACGGTTGCTTTCGCAGCTACCTGATGCGCTTTGGACACGAGGATGCGGATGACTGTCCATGGTGCGGAGGTGGTCGGAGCGAAACAGCTGAGCACGTCCTCTTCTCGTGCGTTAAATACGCTAGGGAACGGAGCTCTCTGGAAACCGTACTTGGCGGTAGACTGAATGCGGACAACCTAGTCCCATTCATGCTGCAGGGGAGGCGGAATGGCAAAGCGGTCATCAGCTTCGCCGCAGCGATAACCACCGAGCTCAGAAGAGCCGAGAGAGCCAGGAGGGTCCACGAGTGAGCAAATCCTGATCGTCCTCGCGAAGCAATGCTTCACGGCCATACCGCGGGGAGTCCTGGATTTGCCCTCCTAAATGTTATTATGTTGTATTGTATATAGCTATATAGTATATATATAGTATAGTAGTATAGTATGTATATAGTATAACACTTCAGGGAGATAAAAGATTATCGCAAAGGCTGCAAACTGAAGATGGCACACACACACAATGAGAGAATAAGTAATTCAATTGGAAATTAAACTAAGCAAATGGAAAATTTTGCAAATAAAATTTTGCGCCTTCCTCCTCGATTCTCATTAGTGGCACGTAAGCTATACAGCACAGTGAAAATATAGTTTTTGTTTCTAGTATATACACTAGAAAGTGTTTGTCAACTTAATATTTTTAACATATATTTACCGAATATTTTTAGAATATTTTTAAGTAAACTTAATCTTTCTAGTATATTTTAATTTATAATATTTTGATATTTTTATATATAATGTTTTTTTGAAATTAAGTCAGTTCTAGTCTTGGCCACGACATCGTTAATGCTAATTAAAACGTATGCTGTTTACTAATAAAACTAAACATGTAATGGTTTTGTTTTAATTTCATGTATCCTCTGGGAGCCAATAAGCTAGATGACCTGCGATGTAGTTTCAGGATCTGCGCTGATGTAAAATCAGAACAAAGGATGTCGTAAATCAAGGCCCAAAGGAATAAGAGGTTCGTATCTAAATAATTCGTTATATTTCTAAAATAAGTTCTTATGTTGTTTTTGAAAAATCGACAATCAAAATCAAAAAATATTTAATATTAATTAGCGGTTATTAACTACAACATGAATTTATAGCAATTCAAAATATGCTACTGTGAAAGTTATAATGGTTTAGTTTCAATACGGAAACTGGAAGCCTATACGCTAGATGACCTACGATGTAATTTAGAGCTATTTGAATATACAATCAGCCAAAACGATGTCATAAATCAAGGACCATAGAAATAAGAGGTTTATATCTAAATAATTCGTTATATTTTTAAAATAGGTTCTTATGTTGTTTTGATTATAGATGTAACCTACCCTTATACATGTACCCTCTGGGAACCAATAAGCTAGATGACCAGCGATGTTGTTTCAGGAGCTGCGCGGATGAAAAAATGAGCACAAAGGATGTCGTAAATCAAGGACCAAAGAATAAGAGTATCTAAATAATTCGTTATATTTTTAAAATAAGTTCATATGTTGTTTTGATAATCGACAATCAAAATCAAAAATATTTTAATATTAATTAGCGCTAATTAACTAGCAACATGAAATTTTAAAACAATTGCTAATAGATATACATGACTAAATATGCTAAGGTGTACACAAAATTACTTCATAAAAATATTGACAATATCGAATTTTTTAACTAAAATTCCAATTTCGTAGGAAATCTACGTCCCAGAGACGGTATTCATATATTGATGACGTGGTCCATTTGATATTAAGACAGTTCCATTCTTGGCCACGTCATCGTTTAATGCTAATTAAAACTTTATGCCCATTGTGTTTACAAATAACACTAAACTTGTAATGGTTTTGTTTTAATTACATGTACCCTCTGGGAGCCAATAAGCTAGATGACCAGCGATGTATTTTCAGGAGCTGCGCGGATGAAAAATGAGCACAAAGGATGTCGTAACTCAAGGACCAAAGAATAAGAGTTTCGTATCTAAATAATTCGTTATATTTTGAAATAAGCTCTTATGTTGTTTTCATAATCGACAATCAAAATCAAAAAATATTTAATATTAATTAGCGGTAATTAACTAGCAACATGAAATTTAAAACAATTGCTAATAGATATACATGACTAAATATGCTAAGGTGTACACAAAATTTACTTCATAAAAATATTGACAATATCGAACTCGCGGAATCGATGTGGCATAAAATAAATAAATGACAAGCTACACTCACACACATGCAAACAGCAGACTACACACACACACATACAGACACACACTTCAGGGAGACAGAAAATTATCCCAAAGGCTGCAAACTGAAGATGGCACACACACACAATGAGAGAATAAGTAATTAAATTAGAAATTAATCTAAGCAAATGGAAAATTTTGCAAGTAAAAATTTTGCGCCCTCCTCCTCGATTCTCATTAGTGGCACGTAAGCTACACAGCACAGTGCAAATATAGTTTTTGTTTCTAGTATATATTTCTAGTGTTTGTCAACTTAATATTTTTAACATATATTTACCGAATATTTTTTTTGCGCCCTCCTCCTCGATTCTCATTAGTGTCACGTAAGCTACACGGCACAGTGCAAATATAGTTTTTGTTTATGGTATATATTTCTAGTGATTGTCAACATAGTATTTTTAACATATATATACCGAATATTTTTTTTTCGCCCTCCTCCTCGATTCTCATTAGTGGCACGTAAGCTACACGGCACAGTGCAAATATAGTTTTTGTTTATGGTATATATTTCTAGGGTTTGTCAACTTAGTATTTTTAACATATATATACCGAATATTTTTTAAATATTACTAATTTAAATTAAACTAAGCAAATGGAAAATTTTGCAAGTAAAAATTTTGCGCCTTCCTCCTCGATTCTCATTAGTGGCACGTAAGCTACACAGCACAGTGAAAATATAGTTTTTGTTTCTAGTATTTCTAGTGTTTGTCAACTTAATATTTTTAACATATATTTACCGTATATTTTTAGAATATTTTTAAGAAAACTTAATCTTTCTAGTATATTTTCAATTTATAATATTTGATCATTTTATATATAATGTTTTTTGAAATTAAGTCACTTCTAGTCTTGGCCACGTCATCGTTAATGCTAATTAAAACGTATGCTGTTTACTAATAAAACTAAACTTGTAATGGTTTTGTTTTAATTTCATGTACCCTCTGGGAGCCAATAAGCTAAATGACCTGCGATATAGTTTCAGAAGCTGCTTGGATGTAAAATTAGCACAAATGATGTCGGTAATCAAGGACCAAGGAATAAAAGGTTCGTATCTAAATAATTCGTTATATTTTTAAAATAAGTTCTTATGTTGTTTTGATTATAGACAATCAAAATCAAAAAATATTTAATATTAATTAGCGGTTATTAATATACATGACTAAATATGCTAAGGTGTACACTAAATTTACTTCATAAAAATATTATCAATATCGAATTTAACAGAAAATTCCAATTCGTAGGAAATCTACGTCCCGAAATTGGTATTCATGTGTTGATGACGCGGTTCATTTGAAATTAATTCACTTCTAGTCTTGGCCACGTCACCGTAAAAGCTAATTAAAACTTATGTCCATTGTGTTTATAATAAAACTAAACTTGTAATGGTTTTGTTTTAATTACATGTACCCTCTGGGAGCCAATAAGCTAGATGACCAGCGATGTAGTTTCAGGAGCTGCGCGGATGAAAAATGAGCACAAAGGATGTCGTAAATCAAGGACCAAAGAATAAGAGGTTCGTATCTAAATAATTCGTTACATTTTTGAAATAAGTTCTTATGTTGTTTTCATAATCGACAATCAAAATCAAAAAATATTTAATATTAATTAGCGGTAATTAACTAGCAACATGAAATTTAAAACAATTGCTAATAGATATACATGACTAAATATGCTAAGGTGTACACAAAATTTACTTCATAAAAATATTGACAATATCGAACTCGCGGAATCGATGTGGCATAAAATAAATAAATGACAAGCTACACTCACACACATGCAAACAGCAGACTACACACACACACATACAGACACACACTTCAGGGAGACAGAAAATTATCCCAAAGGCTGCAAACTGAAGATGGCACACACACACAATGAGAGAATAAGTAATTAAATTAGAAATTAATCTAAGCAAATGGAAAATTTTGCAAGTACAAATTTTGCGCCCTCCTCCTCGATTCTCATTAGTGGCACGTAAGCTACCAGCACAGTGCAAATATAGTTTTTGTTTCTAGTATATATTTCTAGTGTTTGTCAACTTAATATTTTTA
The DNA here is from genome assembly GCF_004382145.1 of Drosophila mauritiana. Taxonomy (NCBI): domain Eukaryota; kingdom Metazoa; phylum Arthropoda; class Insecta; order Diptera; family Drosophilidae; genus Drosophila; species Drosophila mauritiana. The sequence continues at coordinate 945 of NW_022881272.1, read as the reverse complement.
ACATATATTTACCGAATATTTTTTTTGCGCCCTCCTCCTCGATTCTCATTAGTGTCACGTAAGCTACACGGCACAGTGCAAATATAGTTTTTTTTATGGTATATATTTCTAGTGACTGTCAACTTAGTATTTTTAACATATATATACCGAATATTTTTAGAATATTTTTCTAAAATATTACTTATTTAAATTAAACTAAGCAAATGGAAATTTGCAAATAAAATTTTGCGCCCTTCGCCTCAATTCTCATTAGTGGCAAGTAAGCTACACGGCACAGTGCAAATATAGTTTTTGTTTATGTATATATTCTAGTGATTGTCAACTTTAGTATTTTTAACATATATATACCGAATATTTTTGAATATTTTTAAGTAAACTTAATCGTTCTAGTATATTTTTAATTTTAATATTTGATCATTTTATATATAATGTTTTTTGAAATTAAGTCACTTCTAGTCTTGGCCACGTCATCGTTAATGCTAATTAAAACGTATGCTGTTTACTAATAAAAACTAACTTGTAATGGTTTTGTTTTAATATTTCATGTACCTCTGGAGCCAATAAGCTAAATGACCTGCGATATAGTTTCAGAAGCTGCATTGTGTTTACAAATAAAACTAAACTTGTAATGGTTTTGTTTTAATTACATGTACCCTCTGGAGCCAATAAGCTAGATGACCTGCGATATAGTTTCAGGAGCTGCTTGATGTAAAATAGAACAAAGGATGTCGTAAATCAAGGACCAAAGAATAAGAGGTTCGTATCTAAATAATTCGTTATATTTTTAAAATAAGTTCTTATGTTGTTTTGATAATCGACAATCAAAATCAAAAATATTTATATTAATTAGCGGTAATTAACTAGCAACATGAAATTTAAATAATTGCTAATAGATATACATGACTAAATATGCTAAGGTGAACACAAAATTGTACTTCATAAAAA